>NW_028085683.1:0-154916 GCF_014824575.4 Sturnira hondurensis | reverse complement strand
GTTCAGAAATTGTATTCTTCATTTCCTCTTGGCCTTTACTAAGGGTTTCCAGTTCCTTTTTCATGTTGGTGTAGTTTGCAGAGAGCTCACTGTAGCTCCCCTGTAGTTTCTGGTAGATCGTTGTAAGCTCTTTGAATTTCCTGATAACCAGTGCTTTGGATTCAATATCTGATAGTTGGCTTGCCTCTATTTCATCTAACGTTCTTTCTGAGACTTCCTCCTTTTCTTTCATTTGGGGGTGTTTCTTTGTCTTCCCATTGTTTGTGTTGTTCTTCTTGTTGCCTTCAGCTTCTTAAAGTGGTCTCTTCTGGGTTCCTGGGTTTATGGTGAGAACTTCTGTGGTAAGATGCCTGTGAGATTCAGTGGTGCAGTCTCCTGCAAGTATTTTGGTGTTCTCCACTTCCACCTACTCCTCTTTTTGGCTTCCAGCTGGTCAAACCTTTTCTTCTGGTCTCCCTAGCTGCAGCAGCCTGAGGGGCTATTAGTGTGGCCTTCCTCTCCTCTGGGTGAACTTAGCTGGTCTCACCAGTGCCCTCCCAAGATCCAGAATGGCGCCGCTCTCCTGTGCCCCGCTGAGAGCAGGTTTTTCCCCAGGCTTCCCAACTCTGGCCTGGGGTGAGGGCGCACACTCCCAGCCAGGCTTTCCTGGTCTCGCAGGCTTGGGCTTGGACCTTTCCCCGTGCTGTGGCTGCACACCCTGGACAACTCACAATTCTTCCAAGCTGGCAACCACAGCCTGACTCCCGATGCTTCTCAGTCTGAGCCCAGCTGGGTAGGGATGAATCTGGCACTTGGTACTTCCCCAGGGGCCCTGTCAGTCTCGCGCAGAGCCCCGAGGCTGTGTGAGCTCCCGCTGGAGTCCCCGGCTGGAGTCCCCCGGTATTGGGAATGCGCACCACTGGGAATGCCCGCCACCAGGAATGCACGGGATTCCCAGACTTCCAAGCTGATGACCACACTGGATTCTGGATGCTTCTCAGTCTGCGCCCAGCTGGGTAGGGATGGATCTGGTGATTGGCGCTTCCCCAGGGGCCCTGTCAGTTGCGCGCAGTGCCCTGATGCTGTGTGAGCGCCCGCTGGAGTCCCCAGCTGGAGTCCCCTGGTATCGGGAATGCGCACCTCCGGGAATGCGCGCCACCCAGACCTCCAAGCCGGTAACTACAGCCTGCCTTCCCGTGCTTCTCAGCCTTCGCCCGGCTAGGTAGGGAGGGAGCTGGTGACTGGTGCTCTTCCAGGGGCACTGACCGTATCCCGAATCTCCCCCGAGACTGTGGGAGAGCCGGCTCAGGCTACTGGGAATGCTGGGGCCCCTCAGTTCCCCAAACTGGCAAACACAGCCTGACTCCACGGGTTATCAGAGTTCTCCGGTTTGCTTCCCAATGCCCACTCCTCTCTCTGCCACTACAGGCAAACCGATCTCTCCTGGTGTTTTCCAATCTGCACTCTGCTGGTTAGAGAGGATGCCGGTGACTAGTTCTCTCATAGGGTTGTCCTTGTTGCCCTCCTTCTCTCAGCGATCAGGGCAGCCCTGCCAGGGCCCTGGCGCTGCCGGCGAAGGGCCCGCAGCCTCTGTGCTGTTCCCTCGTACCTTGCTGATCTGAGGTCCGTCTCCTCTCCTCAACCTCTGGTCATTCAGTGTCCGCTATACTCTCTGGGGTCCTGCCGTCCCATATGCTGGGTCCTGTTGGGTGTTCGCCGTGCTCCTCTGCAGAGCAGCCTGGTTTTTCTCCGGGTGCGTGAAGGGAAGCGAAATCCTTTGTCCTACTCCGCCGCCGCCATCTTCCTCCGGACTCCCAATTTTCCAATATTTTGTTGAGGATTTTAGTGTCTATGTTTATCAGCGATATTTGTACCACAGCTTTTTCATCCTCTCATCTACTGATGGGCACTTAGATTGTTTCCAGATCCTGACTGTTGAAAATAACACTGCCATGTTCATAGGGGTGTATATATTTTTTTGTATTGATGTTTCAGGATTTCTAGGATATATTTCCAGAAATAGAATCACTGAGTCAAAATAGAGTTTCATTTTTAATTTTTTACAGTGCAGTAAGATTCCCTTTTCTCCACACCTTGCAACACATTGTTGATGGTAGCCAATCTGACGGGTGTAAAGTGATATTTCATTGTGGTTTTAATTTGCATCTCTGTGATGATTAGCGATATCGAGCATTTCGTATATTTCTCTGGGCCCTCTCTATGTCCTCTTTGGAGAAGTATCTGTTCAAGTCCTTTGCCCATTTTTAAATTGGATTGTTTGTCCTCCTGGTGTTCAGTTGTATTAGTTCTTTGTATATTTTGAAGATTAAACTCTTATCAGGTATATCAATGGTGAATATTTTCTCCCATACAGTGGGTTCTCTTTTCGTATTGCTAATGATTTCTTTAGTTAAGTAGTATTTTATTGTATGAAATAATACACAGTATGGATTTCACAGTATGGAATACCACAACCTGTTTAACCATTCATCTGTTGAAGAGCAGCTGGGCTGATTCTCATCTTAAGCTATTACAAAGAAAGCTGTTATGGACATTCATGTATGGGTAAAAAATACCCAAAGGTCCAATTGTTGAGTTTTATAGTAACTGCATGTTTAATTTTCAAAGAAACTAATAAATTATTTTCCAGAGTGCCATTATCATTTTATAGTCCCACCAGCAATATATGAGTGATGCACTTTCTCTGTATCTTCTTCAGCATTTGGTGTTATGTTTTTAATTTGTAAACGTTCAGATATGTGTATGGTGGTATATCATTGTGGTCTTAATTTGAATTTCCCTAATGGCTAATAATATTCAGCATCTTTTCATGTGCCTCTTTGTCATCTGTATAGTTCTTCAGTGAAGTGTTTCTTCATGTCTTTTGCCCATTTTCTAATTGGATTGTTTTTCTTAATTTTGGGGTTTGAGATTTTAAAAATATATATTATAGATTGTAGTACTTTGTCAGATATGTTGCTTTCAAATATTTTCTCCTAGGCTTTAGCTTATCTTCTTATCCTCTTCATATAGACTTTCAAAGAACAAAAGTTTTTAATTTTGATGAGGTTCATGCTTTTGGTGTCAGATCTCAGAACTCTGTGCCTAGCCCTAGATACCAAAGATCTTATCCTATGTTCTTTTCTAAAAGTGTACTTCACAAAAGCCTTTTACTATCAGAGACATCACACTTTATCTTAAATTAGAATTTAGTAAGAACACTATATTAGTGTGCTCAGGCTACCATAACAAAATACCACAGACTAGGTGACTTAGACAACAGAAATTTATTTTCTCACAGTTCTGGAGGCTGGAAGTCCAAGATCAAGGTGCTATTGGTGTTGTTTTCTAGTGAGACCGCTCTTCCTTGCTCGTAGAAAGCCTCTTCTTTGCCATGCTTTCATATGGCATTTTGCCTGTACAAGTGGGGAGAAAGAGAGTGCTCCCTGATGTCTCCTCCTCTTTTCCTAAAGGCACCAGTCCTATTGGATTAGGCCCCACCCTTATGACCTCATTTGACCATAATTACCTTACTAAAGGCCCTATCTTCAAATACAGTCATGTTGTGGTTTAGGGCTTTGACATATGAATTTAGGAAAGGGGGATGGGGAATAACAGAATTCATTCTATAATAAACACAGCCCAGAGTGTTGCACCATTTGTGCTGGCTACTTTGAACCACCTGTGCTGGCTGTCATGCCCATCATTGTTAGGCATCAGTGTTAGTACATCATTATGTAGGCATCAGTGTTAGTACAGCCTGGTTTCAGAAGTCCCACTGAGTAGATGCCAACTAGTTCATGCACCTATCTGCTTAATATATTCCTATTCCCCTCACCTCTCTGGTTTTCTGAGAATCACCTTTGCCCTCCTGCTCTGGTATTGAGGTTCTTACCCTCAGAACTGCTGCCTTAGTACATTATATCCATGGTGCCTGCCACACACCCCCAGTGGGGGACCTGGACCACAACCCAGGTATGTGCCCTGACCAGGAATCAAACTGGCAACCTTTTGATTCACAGGCTGATGCTCAATCCACAGAGCCACACCAGCCAGGGCTTTTTCTTTAATGAAATAAATGTTAATAATGTATTTTATTTAACCCAGTACTGTATATCCAAAATATTATTATTTCAACAGGTAATCATTCAACATGCAACTCTGAATTTTACAATAAAAATTGCCCCAGTGATGCTCATTCAAAAGACTTCCAAACATGTACTGTTGGTTGCCTCAAGAGGCCTAGAAATTCCTCAAAGAAGTGAGGGCTGAGAGAGGATCTATGGCCAGGCTGACCCCTTGGCTTCTTCATGGTGGCTCTGTGCCCTGGGAGCCAGGGCAACCATATGAGAATTCTTAGTTTCAGTTTGCAACCAATTAATCACTGCCCTAAGGCCTCTTCTAAATAAGTCTGTGATTCTAGTTAACACCGTAAAAGATAAGGCTAGTGACTTTTTTCCTCGTCAAAACTATCTACCTATCTATGTATCTGTCTATCATGTATCATCAGATGAGCTCTGGAGTCAGAAATCTCTGTATTTGAGTCTTGCTTCTGTGCCTCTTATTAGCTCTGTAACCTTGGGCAGGGTATTTCAACTTCTCTGAGATCCTCTTTTCACACCTCTAAAATAGAAATAATGACAGTACCCATCTACCACTTATAGGATGAGGACTGAATGCATGAATTATGAAAAATGTGAGAAGGATGTAAAGCACTGTAGCATATGTTAAGTTCATAATTGGCGACCATTATTATGAACTGGATGTTAGCTAATCTCCCAGAACTAAAACTGGATGTGTATAGCAGTTTCCCATTATAAAATAGAAGTGAAATATATGAAACCAGGCCTTAGCATGTCAGAAAAGCAAGAGAAAACTGCACAAGCAGGTGGCTCAGATCCCATGGTACCTACTTTTTACTGCTACTCTGCCCCTCATTCAGTTATATCTATGGCTTCATTGCCTCCATCTACTAAGATCTGTTATCAAAGGAGGAAAGGGCCTGGGTCCGCTTCCCTAGTGGGTCTGCATGGTGTGCTGGTACCAGCTAGATGTTAATGACTGCCATACTATATACCCCATTCAGCTGTGACTCTGAGAATGATGATGAAGGACAATTCTCCTAGGAGGCAGAGCATTTAGTTGTTTACTTTGTTGGGACTGAGATGGCCAGAATATTGTATCCACATTTGTAGGCAATGACTAGTGGGTTATCCAATTGGTCAGGGACTTGGAAAAAAACAAGGTTAGAAAAAGTGTGTGGATGGACCTCTGAGACTAAGCCCAAAATATGAAAGTATTCATCTCCATATAAATTTCCACTAGAGGGCAGCTACTGCAGAGGAAGCTCTCAGTAATTAGGTGACCCTGGCTGGTGTAGCTCAGTGGATTGAGCATGGGCCTGCAAATGAAAGAGTTGCCAGTTCAATTCCCAGTCAGGGTGCATGCCTGGGTTGCAGGCCAGGTCTCCAGTTGGGAGCATGTGAGGGGCACCACACATTAATGTTTCTCTTTCCTTCTCCTTCCCTTCCCCTCTCTCTAAAAAATAAATAAGTAAATAAAATCTTTCAAAAAACTCTAAAAAATAATAATTAAGTACACTGGGCAATCCATCCCTGGATGTCAGTCAGCATTTTCCTCCAGCTAGCTACCCTGGTGCTTCCTCAATGATCTTCTGAACTCAGTGTCATAGCAGCCACAACAGAGGCTTTCCTCACCAAGCCCTCTATTGGATACCTGACCAGCCAACAGTAGAGGCTAAGTCTGAGTGTTTGATATGGCAGCATTCCCTGAGGGGTCCAGGTTTGTGGAACAGCGTGAATGAGACTTGAAGTCTAGAGTCAGCCTGGTCTAGCTGAGCCAAGTATAAATTGGCTGAACTACAACCAACCCGTAGAACTGAGCTAGAAATGTTTGCTCCATTAAGCCACTGAGGTTATGGTATTTTTTGTTATGCAGCAGAAACCTAATATAGTTCTTTTATTAATCCTCATTGAATTATCCTAATTTGATTGTACCATCTGTTTTCTTTTAGAATGCTGACTGAATCAGTGCCCTTTTTTTTGCAGATGATGCAAGGATACATAGATCTCCAGCTCTGTCAGATCTCAGATCTCTCCTCTCAACCCCAGACCCATATAGAATCAGCTAGGGTCTACTAGGTGTCTCCTCTTAGATATCATAAAGGTACCTGAAACTCAATACTCAATCCTCTGTCAAAAAACCTGGTCTTTCAGTGGTCTCCATCTCACTCAACAATAGCACCCATTGAAGAAACCTGTGAACTCTCCTTGACACCCACCTCCCTGTTACCCCTGTGTTCAAACCATCATGAAGTCATATTGATTTAACCTCCCAAATATCTCTCAAATTACCTAAAATAATCTCACAGTGAGGCTCTTCTCCAGTTGGTCCTCCATACAACAGTCAAAAAAATTGTTTTGAAAATTCAGTTCCAATCATGTCCATGCCCCATTTGAAGCCCCTCAATGGCTTTCCATTGCCTTTAGGATAAAGACCAAAATACTTAACACAGTTTCAGGGCTCCATGTGGTATGGCCCCTGCCCCCCTGGTTCATCACCACCTCTGCTCTCCTTATTTGATGTAAAAGACCAAAGGGTCTTCTTTATTTGCTACATACCAACTTATCCTCCTGCTGTTCTCTCTCTCTCCCCTCTTTGCCTTATTAACACCTACTCATGTTTACATTTCAGCCCAAGCATCACTTCTTTAAGGAAACCCTCTCTGACCTCCCTAAGTCTGGCTCATAGCATGGTGTATTTTGCATTTGAATGATTGTTTGATTAATATGGTCACCCCACCCACTCAGCACTATAATGTGATTTTCAAGAGGGCAGAGGCTATGTCTGGGCTGTCTGGTTTTGGTCATCACTGTATTCCTGGAACAGAGTCTGGCATATTCTAGGCACTTGGCACCTAACTTGGCAAATCAGGTGTTGAGCTGCAGCATCTCTAGCATTCATGTCACCTCTAACCTTTTAGCCTTTTTTTCAGGTCCTTCCTGTATGATACAGGGGTGTTGGGGAAAGCAGCCAACTGGGATGAAATAGCAGCCTCCATGCAGTCAAAGCCATTGGTTAGAAGTTAAAAAAGCTCTATTCCTACTTCAAAGGTTCTGTAAAGAACAGTGTGGCAGGCGCCAGCCCTAGACTGGCCAGACAATTCTCAAGGAATGCTTGACACAGGCCAGAAATGGAGTGCCAGAAATCCTGGGACAAAGTCTTTTGCCAGGAGATTCTCTGACCTATTGAGCTGGGCAGAGAGAGAGAGAGAGAGAGAGAGAGATATGGCTCTAAATGCCAGTGACTAATTAACAAGGGTGATTATCATCCATTCTAGCACTCTGCTTATTTTTCTTGTTGAATCTCATTCCTCTGTCCCTCTTAGAAAGACCTCAACTAACTGCTGCATTGAAATCTCAGATGGTTGGTTTGGCTCATGCCCAAATATTTCTTGTCCTATACTGAGGTGTTGGGGAATGCGGAAGGAACAAGTTACTCTTCTAGCTCTTGCATTGTGTGATTTTGTTATATTAAATCCTGAGGATTCCTTTTCCCTTTTAAAGAGTGAATTAATTGTATGTTGACAGCATGACTTGGCCTCCATCCAGGGGAAAAGGGTAGGGAATTCCAGGTACATGAGTCATCCTGCCACCAGGGATAGAGGCAATTCTTCAGTCCTTATCCCCTGGCAAGTACAAACTCCCAAGATCAGATAATGTTCTGAATCCATACTTACCAGGCAGCCTGCCATTTCTAACAAACCTTCCCCTAGGCCCAGGAGGAAGGGCTTAGATGAGGGACATAACAGTTTGGCCCTTAGAAAGGGTGTTGCTCTGTATATGAATTAAGAATCTAATATCCCATGTAAGCAAGAAAAGAGAAATGAGTGCATGGCTAGGCTCCATGTCTATTTATAAGATGGAATACTATACAGTAGTTAAAATGGATGACACAGAGCCACATTATCAACATAGACTTATTTTTTTAATATTTTATTTATTTTTACAGAGAAGGGAAGGGAGGGAGAAAGAGGAGAGAAACACTGATGTGAGGGAGAAACATTGATCACTTGATTCTCACATGTGCCCTGACCAGGGATTGAACCTGCAACCCAGTCATGTGCCCTGACCGGGAATTGAACCCATGACCTTTCACTTTGTGGAATGATACCCAGCCAACTGGGCCACACCAGTCAGGGATACACTGATTTTTAAAACATAACGTTGGAAGGAAAAAGCAAGTTGCAGAAGGATATATAGAGTATGCTACAATTTATAGAATGTTAAAATATGCAAAAGTGTCTAAGTCATTTAGTTTAAATATATATCCCTAATGATTTATAGTAGGATATAACTTACAGGATATATAATATGTATATATGTACTAAAATGTAAATACACACAGAAATTATAACATCAAATTTGTGGCTGTCTTAGGGGTAGAGAGAATAAGAGTGAGATGAGGTACATAGAGGGCTCCAGCTATATCCAAAATGTTTTATACTTTAAGCTGGTGTTTGTTATAACATTCTGTATACCTTTTGTATATCTGAAATACTCCCTGATGTGTATTGGTTGGGACAGTCCCTCAATTATAACCACCCAAGTTATTAATGTTCCATGAGAGAAATCATACCTTAGTCCAGGGACTTTCCTAAGGATTGTAGCTGAAGCTATAAATATTCCCACCTCCACTGCTGCGTCACTGCTGGGTCCACCCCTTTTCCCTTTCCCTTCTTTCTGTCACTGCTGGGAAGCCCCTGCCTCTGCTCACAGCCTTCTGGACATCTTCCAACTCCTTTTCCTACCTTGCATACTCCAAACCCACAAGCTGTAGGAACTCCCACTTCTGACTACAGAGTGGAGTAGGGAAGAGAGAAGGCAAGCCGCATTTCTGTTCTCCCAAGTTGGAACTTAGAGTGGATTTTTCACAGGTAAATAACACTCTATTCAGTAACTGGTTTCCTGATTATTATTAATACTTCAGTCTCACTTCATTACAGGTGAAATGGGCTCCGGTGGCCTGTTTGGGAACCAAAGTCATTCATAACAAACCGAGGAAATTTGTTCTGAATTCTAAGACAGAGTTTTCAACAAACTTTTGGAACCATACCAATTTTTAAGTTGTCATTTCCATATAAAACCCTAGGGGGGGCAAGCTAAATTTTCCTTGGCTAAAGGTAATGAATACAAGGAACCAAGGCTGCTGGTGGGTGAAGTAAAACAGAGAAATTCAGGGGAATTCCAAAACAATTCCCTAAGAAACAAAATCACATCATGGCTCACCTGCCTAGCTGCCTGAGTTCTTTAGAGTGTTCATGCTTCTATTGAAAAAGCTTCTTTCTCATCCTGATGGTTTGGCTCAGTCAGTTAGACGTCATCCTGCAAAGCAAAAGGTTGCCAGTTGGATTCCCTGTCAGGGCACCTGCCTAGGTAACTGATTCAGTCCCCAGTAGGGGGCGTGGGGGAGACAATTGATCTCTGTTTCTCTCCCTTCCCCTTTCTCTAAAAATAAATTAATTAATTTTTAAAAATCCTCTTTCTCTCTGCAGCCTCACATTTTAAATATGAACAGTATAATAACAAACTTCAGTGAGAAGGTCTCATAATATGCCACACAATGTGATTTCTAATTGCTAGAATAATAACTGAACAATGGAATAATTTCCTACCCAGTAAAAATGATTTCTCTGCCTGAGTGATAATATCCTGTTGAAATATAATGCTTTTCCAGACAGTGACTACATAATGTCTGGAGTCTTTTTTTTAAAAAAAAATATAACCTTTAAATGCTAAGCATTAGGAACAAGGCAGTAGCAAGTGATAAAAAATGTTCCCAGATGAAGAGAATTCTTTGGGTCTATGTTAGAATCTTCTAATTACCCAATGTCCTTGGATAAAATAGTGAGTCAATAAATTTACAATGCACAGACAGTTTTTGCTCTGTTCCTTTAGAGAAGATCAGTTATGTGACAAGAATGGAAATGGATTTTTCCATAAAGTCAGTGTGCAATGTAACATCTGTATTTGGATAGGCACATGCCATGTTGTTAATTTTAACGTGCCAATTTAATCCTCATTATGTGCATCACCAGACCCATAAAAGCAGGTTTTTCTTTAGAAAATGAAATTGCAAGCCTTTTGTCAACCAGTAACCTTTGTGCCCATAGGTGTGTAAAGCTTTAGGTGCTCTCTAGGAATATGGGAGAAAGAGAAGACATCCCTGTTTTCAAGGAGTTTAAAACACAGGTAATTCTTAGAAGTTCATTCAGAGCAGAAAGGAGCCACACATCAGAAGGATGAGAAAAGTGAGGCCTAGAGAGGGAAAATAACCTTCCCAAGGTTACACAAACAGGGAATAGAATTGCTCAGATGAAAACCAGGACGGGACTGGAGCCCAAGTGCTGGCCTCTTCAGCACCATCCTGTCAACACCCATGTTGAGATAGGACCAATACAGATGCAAATGTCTCTATAGGCTGGGCTGTGTTCCTGAGCACAAGGCTTCCTCCATGGGGCTCTTGGGAAGCACCCTTGCTGGGTCCCTTTTGTTTTAAACAAGATTTTATTTATTTACTTTTTAGAAATAGGGGAAGGGAGGGAGAAAGAGGAGAGAAACATCAATGCACAAGAGATACATCAGTTGGTTGCCTCTTGCATGCCCCCAACTGGGGAACCTGGGCTGCAACCCAGGCATGTGCCCTGGCTGGGAATTGAACCTGTGACCTTTTGGTTTGCAGGCGATATGAGCCAGGGCTTGCTGGGTCCCTTTGACTGCAGCTTATCAACTCAGTATGATTCAGACCATATACTGTTTCTCCAACTGCCACCCTCCTTTTGGCCCCTAGCTCTGGGACTGAGGTGACAGGGTGGGGGTGGGGGCGGGGACACTACCTAAAATCTCGTTGTTGAATTCACACTCTCTTCAAGAAGTTTTCTTGGGCAAGACTTTAAGCTGCTCCAGATTTCACAAATACCACCCTTAATGACCCTGAAACCCCACTTTTAGGTATATCTGCATGAGAAATGTGTACCTATGTTTATCACAAGACGTACTAGAATGTCCATAGCTATTTATAATAGCCCCAAATTGGAAACTAATCAAATGCCTAGCAACTGTAGAATAGATCAATAAATTGTGGAATATTCACACAATGGGATGCTATACAACAGTAAGAATAAAATATCTACAACTACATACAACAATATGATGAATCTCATAAATATATTGTTGAGCAAATGAAGCCAGGCATTAAATGGCATATACTGTATGATTGCATTTATATAAAGAAGAAAAAGAGGCAAAACTAATCTATGCTATCAGGATTGTGGTTAGTCTTGGGGGGCGGTAATAGTGACTGAAAGGACTCCCTGTGTTCTCACACAGGGCTTATGGAATGTTGGTAATTAATTTCTGGTTTCATGGGAATTTTCAGTTGATGAAAATTCATCAAGCTGTAAACCTATTTTGCAAACTTTATTGTATATCTTATATTTCCAAAAAGGTTAACAAAAGAAGGCCCCAGCCTGACTCTGCCTCCCATGGCTCCCACATATGGGAGTCCTGAACTGATTCCAGAGCAGCCCCTATCTCCCACTGCCACAGACCGCCTTAACTCAGGCTCCAGTCCTGCCTCCCCAACTGCAAGGAACACATGGCAACCTCTTTAAGGGGTCCTTTTAATGCCCCCTCTCATGATGCTGGATGTTAGAGAGCAGTTCTTCCTCTCCCTCCATCCCAGCCTGGGGGCCTGGTATGTGATGGATACTCATAGCATGGCAATAGTCTTCTGCAAAGAATCCTCTTCACAAATCCTCCTTCCCTCTCTTGATGCCTTTATAATTTAAATTGTTGAGGGTATTTGAGAGTCTTTGAGCATGTCTTATAAATTCTGCTTTTGTGCACCTGCCCACACTCATTTTGGAATATGATATCTCTTATATTGGTGCAAAACAGCATCAGGAAGCTCCCGTTTTCTGTTGGTAAATAGTAAATCCACCCAGAATAATGGATGACTTACCACATTCATGTAGTACTTGGAGTTTATAAAGAGAATTCAGATCTATTACTTTGCTTAATTTTCACAGTGACCCTACAAGGTACAAGTGAGAGCATATATTCTTTTAAAGCCTGTGCTAGGTATTTAACACGTCTATTTTATTTGCTTTTTATAAGAACCATAAGAAGTAGATATTATCATCTAAGGTCCAGAGTGGTGAAATAACCTAACTCTAAGTCAAATAGTAGATTTGGTGAGGTGACCAAATGAGGTGCCCTGCCTGAGGTCACAGAGGTACAACTTCATGAGGATGCTGAGGCCCCAAGCCAGGTGTTCTGATTCCAGATTTATTCTCCTTCCTCCCATTGAGGAAAGACTGAGGTGAGACTGTACCAAAACAGAGTGAAGAGTCAGGGAAATTTCTACCTGCTGGTCTGGGATGTGAGCTTTGAAAGAGACAAGCTTGGGTTTGAGTCACAAATGTAATACTTGATTGAGAGGTTATTTCATATCTGGACTTGGATGACATTATCTAGTTCTGGTGTTTCTTGTGAGAGTCAAATAAAATGGCCATGTGAAGTACCTATCACAAGAATTTAAAAAAATTTTAAACAACATTTATTTACTTATTTTTAGACAGAGGAGAAGGGAGGGAGAAAGAGAGGGAGAGAAGCATCAATGTGTGGTTGCCTCTTGCATGCCCTCTATTGGGGGCCTGGCTGGCAACCCAGGCATGTGCCCTGATTAGGAATTGAACTGGCAACCCTTTGGTCCACAGGCCAGCACTCAATCTACTCAACCACACCAGCCAGGGCCCTAGCACAAGAATTTTAAAGGGCACTCGTTTTCTTCCCCTTTGCATAAAGTCCTTTGATCTAAGGAAGAGTAGATGAGACAAGACTGCATTAACAGAAGAGGTTCTGCAAAGCTGATAAGGATTGTGGTGACACATTGGGCAGAATAAGACAATAAAACATGGCCCCTTGTCAAGTCAGGTTAGAATTTATTCCTCCATAACACTGTTTAGTCTGTTTAGTATTTGGAATGAACAGTTTAACCCCAACTCCAAAAGTAGGCTACAGCGCAAGTTGTAGTACTCAGTAGCCAGGTGTCTGGAGTAAGGGAGGTAAGTTGAAAGAACATACCATAAAACCACACACAACTTTCCATGTCAAAAGTTGGAGATAATTCCATGAAGGAATCAGGAAAACCAGCCAAGGTGTTCTCCCCACCTTTACCTCTTTTCAAGCATTTCCTGCACTGTTTTGTTTTTGAAGTAGTTCAGAATTACCAAATACAGCAGATACTATTACCCCCCCCCCCAATCCATTTCCCCTTCTAGACTCACCTTCTACAGCCATGTACTCAGGGAAAATACTCACCCTCACTCCCAGGCATTTAAAATGGACAATTTCATTCCTTTTGTCTGGTGGGTTTAGGCATGGGTATATGATCCAAAATTGGCCATTGAAATCTGAGAGGGTG
Organism: Sturnira hondurensis; assembly: GCF_014824575.4. NCBI lineage: Eukaryota > Metazoa > Chordata > Mammalia > Chiroptera > Phyllostomidae > Sturnira > Sturnira hondurensis. The sequence goes on along the minus strand of NW_028085683.1, from coordinate 141,431 downwards.
TCAGTAGATAAGTAAATGAAAAGGCTGTGATACATTTACACAATGGAATACTACTCATCCATAAAAAAGAAGGAAATCTTACCCTTTGCCACAATATGGATGGACCTGGAGAGTACTATGCTGAGTGAAATAAGCTAGTCAGAGAAAGACAAGTACCATGTGATTCACTTATGTGTGATATCTAATGAACAAAATAAACTAACAAACCAAAAGGGACTCATAGGTAAAGAGAACAGATTGACAGCTGTCAGAGGAGAGGAGGGTTAGGGGGCTGAGTGAAAAAAATAAAGGTGTTAAACACAGTAAAAAATTTAAAGAGACATAGATAACAGTATGGTGATCACCAGAGGGGAAGGAGGTTGGGGGCAGATAGAAATGGGTAAAGGGGGGATAAATGGTGATGAAAGGAGACTTAAGGTGGTGAACACACAATACAATATACAGATGATGTGCTATAGAACTGTACACCTAAAACCTATATAATTTTATTTACCAATGTCACCCCAATAAATTCAATTTAAAAGAATATGGGAAAAATAAGAAATCTGTGGTGAAGTCTGATGGGGGAAGTTTGGAAAAGTTTTGCTTACTCTTGGAACACAAGGCAGGAAATATTTCTCCTTTTTGTTGCCCCCCCCCCATGCTATTTTGTAAGGATGTGATGCTTGAAACTGCAGCCATATTGTGATCATGAGGCAAAACTGAAGATAAAATTCAACATACTAAAGATAGGGAAACTATAAGAAAAAAACACCACCTAAATCCTTGATAATATTCTGCCACTGTGTTAGACAACTTTGGAATTACCTGTTTCTAGACATACTATATGAATTAAGAAATGACATTATTTTCAAGCCAGTTTTAGTCAAGTATTCTCTCCTTCAACTGAAAGCATTCTAATTAACACAGCAGACATTTTAGTGCCATCTTGTTCTTTATAACATTACTAATACTCATTTATTAGCCAAATAAATACCAATCACAGGAGAGAGAACACAGGGTTCTAGTGTAGAAAAAGACAAATAAGGTACTATAAATAGAGTTAGTAGGTGACTGAAAAAGGATGGAAAGACGGAGGGAATTCCCTTTTCCAGGTTGGAGATGGAGCTAAAAGAAAGCTGTAAGTATGCTACAGCAAAGTAAGGTACATGCATTATGTTTTCCTTCACATACTGAGCTGCTTGTACCTTTTATGAATTCAACTTTCTCCATGGAAGAAGTTGCATATCTTTCTATGTGCAATCACAAACTAAGAAAAAACCCACAACACTAAGCATTAAAAATCAGCAATGTTTCTTATATTTAGTATTACTGAAATTATCTGTTAGATTCTCTTGTTCATTTTTTTGTTTTAATCTTAAAAGATGTTATTTATATATATTTTAGAGAGGGGGAAGAGAGGGGAAAAGAGAGGGAGAGAAACATCAATGTGAGAGAGAAAGATTGATCAGCTGACTCTGGTACACGTCCTGACTGGGTCCGAAACCTGCAACCCAGGCATGTGCCCTGACCAGGAATTGAACCAGCAACTTTTCACTTTCTGGGATGACACCCAGCCAACTGAGCCACACTGATCAGGGTTGTTTTCCTCTTTGATGGACTAGACATCTAGGGACAAATAGTTTTTAAAGAGGTTTGGACTTATCAGGTGATCACTCTGTGCCAGACACTGTGCTAGGGCCTCTACAAATATTGTGTGTTTTAGTCCTTATGGCAACTGTGGAAGATGCTGTTAGTTGCCTACATACAATCCACTGTGCCCACACTGTATCTCCTCTCCCTCCTCCTGGGCAAGGGAGGAGGACTCACAGCATGGCAATAGCCCACTCCAAATAATTCTCCTCACAAACCATCCTTCCTCACTGGCTCTGGTTTTGTTCAGGGTGACAATGTGCCCAGGTAAAAATATCACCTTTCCAGATTTCTTTGTTTGGGGTGGCCTGTGACAGAGTCTTAAATATTGAGAAATGAGCAAAGTTGCTTCTTGGACCATTCAGTAAAGCTTTTATTTTTATTGTTTACATTTCAAAGGAGCATCAAAATATTTATGTAAAGTTTGTATTTGCCTCCTAGTAATATGAGAGAGGGTATGCACTACACAGATCTGGGTTTATAAGAAAAAATTGGACTACTTCAAACTCCATTATCCAGTTTTCATGAGCATACATTTAGGCAGACTTACATATGCAAATTTTGCAAGTGCTTATGATATAATTTTTATTTGTATTATTATTTTAAATATATTTTATTGATCGTGCTATTACAGTTGTCCCAATTTATGACATAATTTTTAAAATCTGACCATAAATAGGTAACATCAAATTCTGCCTCAATATTGATTGTGACTTATTGTTGTTCATAATAGTGCCTTTGCTCTTCTATATTTACAACACAGAACCAAGACACACAGGGCCAAGCATAGTTTGTGAGACAATTACCCACATACATTTCATTCTATAGTTTACAGGAAATAACCTAAGAGCAAGGACATTTTGGAAATAATGCCAGGGGTCTGGAAAGCCATTTTAGTTATCCATAAATGTGAACTTGTTTAATTAAGCATAACCTGGTCTCATTTTTTCCATACACTTTTCCACTGATTTTAGTTTTTACTTTTTATTTTATCAGAAATAATTTTAATCATGATTTAAATATATGAGGGCCTGGTTTCCCTTTTGTTTTTAACTTTATTATTTATTTTAAATTGAGATATAACTGACATATAGTATAATATTAATTTCAGGTATACAAGGAACACTTTTTAAAGGGGGACCAACTCAGCTTGTCTCTTTGGCTTTTTGCCCTTTGTCCTTCGCCATTCTTCCTGGGATGTGGATGTGATACTCAGAGATGAAATAGCCATCTAAGCAACGTAAAGACAAAAGCCAAAGATGGTCTTACCCAAAGCTAACAGGAGCCTCCGTGTCCATGGCACCATGGAGACATTGTACTAGTCCTTGACTGCCTTCCCCTAAACTTTATAATGAGAGAAAAATATATTCCTGTTTGACTGCACCTCTGTGGTCAGGCTTCTGTTCTTTGCAGCTGAATATATACTACCTGATAGCAGTTATATGCCAACGTTTACCTGTTCAAAAACTGTGAAATTTATCATGCACAGAATGATTAAAACTCATATATAGGATTTCAAAATAGAGTAAAAGAAGTTCCCCATTTGCCTCTTCCTGGATCTTGCTCCACTCTCCTTCCCCAGAGAAAACAACCATCCTGACTTCTTGTGGAAATATTTTCTCCAAATTTGTTGTCATTCCCTCTAAAAATAAGTCTCTTGTTCTTATTTTTAAAAGTAATGAGACTTCCAGCCAAAATGGAGGTATAGGTAGACACACTGTGCCTCCTCGAACAACCAAAATAAGGACAACAACAATTCAGAAACAAAGTAACAACCAAAACTGGAAGAAAATTGAACTATATAGAAGTCTGACAACCAAGGAGTTAAAATAGACACATTCATCCAGAACGGGAGGCTGGGCGGAATCGGGTGGATGAGTGGAGAGGGGTTGCGGCACAGGAAGCAGAAACACTAGGTGTGCAAGGCACCCTGAGAACGCAAGGCAGCACCATGCAGACCCCGGGCACCCAGGCAGCGACTGTTAGGTTCCAGATGTGGGGTGGCAACAGGCAGACCCAGCAAGGTGGCGATTGAGAAGAGGGGCACCGTGTGCAAGGTGGCTGGCTGATCAGGCAGCGGTCCCACATTCGCATGCAGATAACCGAGGAGTAAGACAGATTGCGCAACCCAGGGTCCTAGCACCAGGAAATAAAGCCTCAAAACACCAATTGAAAACACTTGTGGGGGTTGAGGTGCTGGGAGACTCCCAGCCTCACAGCAGAGTTCACTGGAGAGACCCACAGGATCCCAGAATATACACAAGCCCACTCACCCAAGAACCAGCATCAGAAGTTCCCAATTTGCTTGTGGGAAATGACAGAGGGGACTGAAATCTGAGAGAGAGCAGAGCAAGTGCCATTTATTCCCTCTCTGACCTTACCCCCACATACAGCGTCGCAGCCTGGAGACTGGGTTGCCCCGCCCTGGTGAACACCTAAGGCTCTGCCACTCATGCATAACAGGTGAGGCCTGACCAAAATAAAAGGCTCAAACACAAGAACAAATCAAAGCTCCAGAGCCAATACTTTTAAACGTCCAAGAGATAGCCAACCTATCAGATGCACAGTTCAAAATATTGGTGATCAAGATGTTCACAGAACTGGTTGATTTTAGTCACAAATTAGATGAACAAATGAAAGCTAAACTAAGTGAAACGAAGGGAAATGCACAGGGAACCAATAGTGATGGGAAGAAAACTGGGACTCAAATCAATGGAGTGGACCAGAAGGAAGAAAGAAACAACCAAACAGAAAAGAATGAAGAAACAAGAATTCAAAAAAATGAGGAGAGGCTTAGGAACCTCCAGGATATCTTTAAGCTTTCCAACATCCGAATTATAGGGGTACCAGAAGGGGAAGAGGAAGAACAACAAGTGGAAAACTTATTTGAACAAATAATAAAGGAGAACTTCCCCAATCTGGCAAGGGAAATGGACTTCCAGGAAGCTCAGAGAGTCCCAAAGAAGGTGGACCCAAGGAGGAACACACCAAGGCACATCATAATTACATTAGCCAAGATGAAAATGAAGGAGAGAATCCTAGAAGCAGCAAGAGATAAGGGGACAGTCACCTACAAAGGAGTTCCCATCAGACTGTCAGCTGATTTCTCAAAGGAGACCTTACAGGCAAGAAGGGGCTGGAAAGAAGTATTTCAAGTGATGAAATGCAAGGACCTACATCCAAGATTGCTCTATCCAGCAAAGCTTTCATTTAGAATGAAAGAGCAGATAAAGTGCTTCTCAGATAAGGTCAAGTTCAAGGAGTTCATCATCACCAAACCCATATTTTATGAAATGTTAAAGGGACTTATCTAAGAAAAAGAAGATAAAAAACATGTATACTAAAATGACAGCAAACTCACAATTACTAACAACCACACCTAAAATAAAAACAAACTAAGGAAACAACTAGAACATGAACAGAACCACAGAAATGGAGTTCACATGCAGGGTTAGCAACAGGGGAGTGGGAGGAGGGGGGAAAGGTACAGAAAATAAGTAGCATAGATGGCAGGCAGAAAATACACAGGGGGAGGGCAAGAATAGTATGGGAAATGTAAAAGCTAAAGAACTTAAGACACGTGGACATGAACTCAAGGAGGGGAATATGGGAGAGAGAGGGTGTGCAGGGTGGAGGGGAATGAACAGGGGAAATGGGACAACTGTAGTAACAATCAATAAAATATATTTTAAAAAATAAATAAAAATAATGAGTTTCCTCCCCAAAATTTCATTATAACAATAAACGAGATTTTTTTTTAAAAAAAAGCAAAACTCTACTGGGACAGAGATTGGCAGAGAAAACAACAACAATATTTTAGAAGAAAGCAGATGGAGGAGCAGTTACTGACCCAGCAGACCAGAAGAGGCCGACTCTTAAGTTTCTCAAGAGGGTAGGGATACCAAGATGCAAGCTAATTGCCGGTGTGAAACTCCAGAAAGACTCAGGATTTGGAGGCAACCCATATCTCTGAATGTAGGGTATGAGTGGGGCTGGAAAAAAAGAAGAGGTGTCATTGAAAGTGAGTGTATCAGTCAGGATCTAGTCAGGAGACAGAAACCAACCAATTATTTCAACAGAAGGAATTTAATAGTAAAGAACTGTTAACTAGGTAACTTAAAGGGTAAAAAGAGAACTCCAAGATATCACTCCTAGGGCTGGAAGAAAAGGGAATAAAAGGATGGAGTTATTAGAACCTAGAAGCTTAGAGGAAGGACCCATGAGGCTTGGACCCAGACCTCCGAGAAATTGCTGCTCAGCTAGGGCTGGTGTGGCTGGTGTGGGGGCATGATGAAGCTGGTTCTGTGAGTGAGAAACCCGCATTTGAACTGTTGCTGGAGGAAGGATGGTCTGCTGCAGTGGAAGCATTGCTGAGTGCTGCTTACAGCAGTAGGAAGAAAACGTGAAGTGGCTTGCCTTTCTTATTTCCCCAGCCTTCCAGTTTTTCTCAGTTGCCCTCTATGGGTAGAGCCTAATAGGGAACAGCTGGCATAATTACTGTGGTTTTCGGAGTCTGAACCGCAGTGTTGCAAAGATGAGTACAGAAGAGTTGGGCTTAGAGCTGGGAGACAATAACTTAAGAACTGGCAGTACTGGTATTAGAGCAAGTTGAAACCCAAATCTTCAACCTCAGCAAGATAACTACTGTTCCTGAAACCAGAAAAGACACTGGAGTTCAGGCTGCCTGTCACTAGTAAACCCAATAAACAGTGACAGCGATTGAATCTTTATGGGCCCTTTATTCAGATGGCTGGCAATTCGAGAAGATGGCAGGTTCATACCCTAACAGACCATCTTAAATTCCATTTTAAAATGGCCCTTTTTAAAAGGAGAATAAAGTGTAGGTAAGGGGTTTGGAATTCAGGGGAAAGTTAATTGGATTTAAAAAAACCCTCAGCATTCTCACCCTGGGTGGTCTTAAACTGTGCCCCAGGTGGTGGTCTTTAGCTGTGTCCTGGGCAGTGGTCATCTCACCCTGGAGCACAGTGGCTTAGATATCATCTTGAATTGCTTGCAGTCCTCCTGAGAAACAAAGATGGGATTACTTATGGTCTCCTGGAGTCAGGGTGGGTGATACCTTCAGTTCCTGAAACAAAAGCTTTTACATGCATTGATTACTAAGCTTATTAGCTATTACTTAAACTAAAATTTTCCAACTCTTGAGTCCCCTATCATTCCTTCCACACCACCTGCATACTAGGTGTATTCTCTGGGGTGGGGGGGGGGGTGTTTGGACTAGGGGCATTAAGCACTCTTGAGAGTGGGACCCTATGTGTGTGTTGAAATAGGGTTTAAGCAAAGGCTTACTAAATATCAAGACCTCAGCCATCTTATCCCAAATGACCTCCACTGAAAGTGCTTCCTTCTGGGAAGCACTTTATCTGCCCTTCCATTCTAAATGATAGCTTTGCTGGCTAGAGCAATCTTGGAGGTAGATCCTTGCCTTGGCTTCCCAGATAAGGTCAAGTTAAAGGAGTTCATCATCACCAAGCCCTTACATGGAATGTTAAAGGGACTTATCTAAGAAAAAGAAGATCAAAACTATGAACAGTAAAATGACAACAAACTCACAACTATCAACAACCGACCCTAAAAACAAAAACAAAAATGACCTAAGCAAACAATAGAACAGGAACAGAATCACAGAAATGAAGATCGCACAGAGGGCTATCAGTGGGGAGGGGAAGGGGTTAGAATGGGGTTAAAAGTACAGGGAATAAGAAGCATAAATGGTAGCTACAAAATAGACATGGGGAAGTTAAGAATAGTATAGGAAATGGAGAAGCCTAAGAACTTACGTGAAAGACCCATGGACATGAACTAAGGAGGAGAGGGAATGCAGGTGGGAGGAGGGGTNATATATATATATATAATGTTTACTATGTGCCAGATACCATGTTATAACAGACTGTTGGTTGCCTAGACAACAGACATCCCACACCTTACCTGCTAACAAAATCCTAATTTTGTTCAGATATCTGTTCCTCACAAAAAGGGACATTATTTCCAGCATGATTGTCAAAGTCAATCAGAGTGATCATATTCCCTTTTATCAGTGATTGAATTAAACACAGACTGTGACACAGCTCTGGCCAAAGATATGGGAAAGGAAGTCAGTGAGGAATTTCTGGGAAAGGTTTTCTCACTTTTAAAAAGACACAAAAGAGCCCTGGCTGGTGTAGCTCAGTGGATTGAGCACAGGCTGAAAAATCAAAGGGTTGCTGGTTTGATTTCTGGTTAGGGAAAATGCCTGGGTTGTGGGCCAGGTTTCCCAGTAGGGGCCATGTGAGAGGCAACCACACATTGATGTTTCTCTCCCTCTCTTTCTCCCTCCCTTCACCCTCTCTAAAAATAAATAAATAAATAAATTTAAAAAGACACGAAAGAAAAAGATGACTCTTCTACCACTACATAGTGTAATGTCTGGATGTGATGTCTGGAACTGTGGCAGCCATCTTATGACCATGAAGGGAAACAGCCTATAGACAACAAACTGATGTTGGGAGAGCATAAACTGGAAAGTACCTAGGCCTTTGATGAACTAACCAATCCTGAAACTTCCCTACTTTTGGACTTCTCATTATGTGACCAAATTCTTACTTCTTCAGAAAAAAAAGTGAATTACATAGGGTTATGTATCAGAATGGGTGTGAACTTATCAACAGCAATATTTGGAATCCAGAAGACAATGAAGCATTCAAATTGCCAAGGAAAATTAATTCCAGTCTAGAATTCTATACCTTCAAAACAATCAATTAATGTGAGGATACTTTAAACATTTTCAGATATGCAAAGCCTTAAAAATTTATCTCCCCTGTACCCAATTCTCAGAAGCTACTGGAACTGTTGTATCAAAACAAGAGATAGAACCAAGAAAGAGAAAGACATAGAAACCAAGAAATAGAGGGATATAACTTAAAAGAGAGGTGACGGAAAGAACTTCCCAGAATTATAGTAAAAGGAAACTCCAAGACAGAAGCTGAATTTCAAGAGTAGAGAGCAATAGATATAAACTGGCGTAGGTCAGCAAAGAACTCTTCAAGAACAGGAAATTGATGGAATACTCAATGAATTTGTACAACTTGAAAGGAGATTTAGACTATAAAGGGAGATTTGGGAGATGAGTTTATTATGTATCATGGGACAGGCACTGGCCAGTAGTGGGTCTGCCTCAGGTTGGCCTGTAGTGTATGGGTTCTTGACTTTGTGTAGGAAAGATTTCACAACATGAGCCCAGGTGACTTTGAGAGTACATTTATTAAGGCTGGGGACAGTGAAACAAAAGAAGGACTTAGGATAGAACAAGTAACCAGAGAGAGCCTAGGCGGGGCTGCTTTGGCTCCCTAGAAAAGTCATGGGAAAGGAGTAAGCCAAGGTGGGGATGCTATAAACTTCCCTGGAAGTCATAGAAAGGGGGCCCTGGAGACAGAATCAGGGGGTTAAGCCCAGCTCAGGCTGCCACTGCCCACTAGTCCCCTGGCTGCAAGTCTCCTTGGGAGTAAATAAAAGTTCGTAAATAAAAGTTCATACCTGGGAAGGGGCATTGTTCCTGCTCTAGGGTGAGCCCTTGCTGTATCTTTGTTCTGAGGGTTTTTTTTATCTTCTTTCTGCAGCTGAGAATCTTAGGGAAGGATTTTAGTAGACTATCCATTAGTTTTCTAGTTGTATTTTAATATGCTGATGCATCAGAATGAGCACATAGGGCGTTTGGGGATATTCTTTGGCCTGCTATACTGTTTTACTTTTATCTTGGGTCTGTCAGCTTTTAATGTTTTTTTTTTTTTGTTATTTATTTCCCTGACTTCATTTGTCCTTGGCACAAATGACCCTAATTAGGTCTTTGTTCTTTATTTACTAGGCCAGGGAGATTTAAACTATGTATTCTCTGGTTAGGGAGGAGAGGTACAAGCCACTCACTCTCAAGTGTCCTTGGTTAAGGGGAGGTAAGTTCTTGTGATTAACCAGCTGGCTGCAAGTTGCTCAAACTATTTGGCCTTGTTTGATTTTCCTGTCTCAGTTTCTCCATTCCACTTGCTCAGGAATTTTCCGAGCTGCTTACAGTCTTGCCTCAATAAATATATAGGAAACTACACAAATGAGAAACCCAGGAGAATTTAATTTAAAATTTCATTCCAGGGAAAAGAAAAAGTTGAGCAAGCAAGGAAAAGTAATCATGGGGTACTGCACAACTTAGCCATGAATTACATTCGCATAATCATAGTAATATAAAGAATGAATATTGGTGTAGCCAAATTATGATATATCTGTATCAGGGATGGTTGGGGAATGGAAAGTTTGGCTGTATGTGGTAAGCAAAGAGAGAGGAAACAGTGAAAGAAAAAAACTTCGTTTTTCAAACTGAGCCACCGATAGATAATGCCCACACTGCACAATCCAAGAGTTGTCACTATAAGCATGTTATTTAGTGATATGATGGGAAATACCAAAAGAAACATTTAAGAGAGAAGCAAATGTTTGCCTTTGGGGAGTAGAAAACTAAGGCACTGGGCTTTAGAGGACTGTTCTTTTTTCATTATTAGCCTTATAGAAATGATTGACTATTTAGGAGTTTGAATAACTTTAGTAATAATAAATACTAGATTTAAAGCATAAGAAACAAAAAAATTTAAGAAAAAGAGCTAATTATGAATTCCAAGACTTATTCAAGAAAGGGAAGAACATGAAATGTGCTCAGCTATGAATATGAGTCACATGATCTGTTAACTATTTTCTCTTTGCCTTCTGGATCCATTTACCCTTCTCTATCAGCTTTGTGCCCAGGAGACAGAACTCTATAGATTCTGCCTACAGGCTCCTGTGCCTTCTCATGGGTTCTGCCTGTGGAGAGCCCCCGCAGAGGATCAGAGGGAAGTAGAAGGACCATTTGGGATATGTAGTTTCTAGCTGTCTTCCTTGCATGGTCATTTCAGGCTGGCTGCATGCCTTCACAGTAGTTAACAGCTGATAATTGGGTGGCTCTATCTAGGCAGCTCTAGGTGTCCAGGTACTTTGAGGCCTACGAATGTAATGAAGCCCCACGGTTTCACTGGCTCTGTCTCTAGTGGTTTCCCTATACCCTGCCTACTTTTACAATAGTCCCTTATTAAATTCTTCTCCAATCACAGTTTGAGTGTGTCATCTGCTTCTTGTTAGGACTCACACGCAACCATAATATAAACAAAAGATGTTGACTTAAAAAGTTCAGGTTATAGCTGATTTTTTAAGTTACCAACATATTAAGATGGGAGTATAGGTAAACATGGCTCACCTCTTTGCACAACTGCATAAAAATAACAACTAAAATATAGAACAATCATTGCTCAGAACCATCAGAAATCGAGTTGAATGGAAGTCTGACAACTACAGAATTAAAGAAACTGCATCCATCCAGACTAATAGGAGGGGCGCAAATTCTGAATGGGCTGGTCCCTCATCTACGTGTGGTGGATAAAAATTTGGGAGGGATATCACAGGAGCGAGGAGTCCCAGCCCCACACCAGGCCCACAGCACAGTGTTCCAGTGCCAGGAAGATAAGTCCCCACAACTTCTGGTAGCCTAAACCAGTGGGAAGTGAGTCGGTGGAAGAAACCTCTGAAGCCCCAAACAGTTTCTCTTAAAGAACCCACACACAGAATCACCTACTCAGACTCACTCCCTCTGAGCTTCCGCACCAGGGTAGCAGCTTGAAAGGGACCAGTGGAATAACATAAAGGGAGGAACTGAAGCATCTGGTATCAAGGTGAGCCGAGGCCATTTAGCCTCTCCCACAGAGCCAGCAAGTTGGTGCCATGTCTGAGACTCCATCAAGTTGACTAGGTCACTGTTTGACCTGCCTTGGAGATCCTAAAAGACTCCACCCCACCCAGTTTACAGGCCCACCCAAGCTGATTTTCCATATGAATGCCCAATCTTAGTGTAACAGGGTGCAACCAAGAGAGGGGCCCTGAATAGGGATTTGAAATGGGGTCTAGAACTCAAGGTGTCCAGGGAATGTTAGAAAGATATATAGGATGTCCTTCCCTCTCCCCCTGACACTGGTATGAGTTGGGGGAAGGGACACATGGAGCAGGAACATACAGAGCTGTTGTGTACAGCAACAGCTTTGCAGCTAACCTCTGGCATGGTCATTTAACATATCTATAGCCTTTAACTGGTTTCATAGATATGTTAAATAGCTGTGACCCTACTTTGAGCCAGGGAGATGGAAGTGACTTCCACCCAAGATGTAACTGGGGGGCAGCTCTCCCTGGTTACAGTGCCTGCGTGAGAGCTTGGAGAAGATTAGCTCCATGACATGGGGCCACATCTGCCCAGACTTAAATGGCAGTCCAGTAAACTTGGACGAGTACAGGAATGCTGGCAGGTGTAAGTGACTGTAGGAAGACTCAGAAATGGGGGTGCAGAGGAAGATTGGCGCAGGGATTTAAACTCAGACTCGGCAGCTTTGGTGAGGGAGAACCACGAGGCTTTGGCAGAGTGGGGACTCCTACAACTTTGTCCAGAGTGAGGACCATGTGGCTTTGGGGTGCTCCCTTTTGCCACGTGGCTTAGGAAGCAGGAGAGACTTTGCCTAGAAGAAAAGGGGTGAAAGGACTCTTGCTGGTGGGTCATGAAAAGGTGCCACATGGCTTTGGATTAACTGGAGATTGTGGCAGCAACACAGCTGATGGTGCTGGGATCCTGATTCAGACTTCTGCTTCTTTTTCTGAAATACAGCACCCCAGATTAGGGCAGAAGGAGAAGGAAGGACTATGTGCGCCTGTGGGTATCCTAAAAGACTAATATCTTAATGAAGACATTGATTCACTATTTTAAGTTTGTATAGCTTTAAGTAAACATTTCCTTTCCTTTTCACAAATCTCTGGCATTGAGAGACATCTTTCTTCTGGCGGCAGGCATAGCGAACCTAGTGGGGGGTCCTTTTGGTAATAGTATATTGTACTCCCCCTTGGGTCTGTTCTGTAACATTAGCTCATACTGCACACCTCCTAAATTCTCTCAAACAAGTAACAGCTGGCCTCGGTGAGCCTTAGGCTCAGCACTAGCAGCAAGCAGCCTAGATTCACTGCGTAGCTTCACCTGGGAATCTCCAAGCCCAGCACAAGTAGCAGCCACCTCAGATGGCTTTATAGCTGAGGAAGGGTGGCCTTGGGCAGCACCCCCCAGGAAGCCCCAGGGCCTGTGCACCCAGTGAACAGCTACAGACAATGTTGGAGCACCACCACCCTTCCTCTGCACAGTGATCCTCCATGGAGGGTGGAAGTTGGTGGTCCATAGTCATATCCAGTCCTTGCAGCTGACTGGCCTAGGTAAATCCCTCCCATTGATCTGCCAACAGCAACCAAGGCTTAACTACAAGAGATGGGTGTACTCAGCCTACACGAAGGGTTAAACCTTGAGTACCCAGCTTGGGTGATAGGGGAGGCTGTGCCACTGGACCCTACAGGACTCCTACTATATTAGTCCACACTACAAGACAGGGAGTCATAGCAGCTCTACCTAATAGATAGAAACAAACACAGGGAGGCTGCCGAAACAAGGAGACAAAGAAACATTGCCCAAATGAAAGAACAGATCAAAACTCCAGAAAAAGAGTTAAATGAAATGGAGATAAGCAATCTATCAGATGCAAATTCAAAACACTAGTTATAAGGATTCTCAAGGTACTTAGTGAGAACCTCAACAGCATAAAAAAGACCCAGTCAGAAATGAAGGATACAATAATTGAAATAAAGAACAATTTACAGGGAAACAACAGTACAGTGGATGAAGCCAAGAATGAAATCAATGATTTGGAACATAAGGAAGCAAAACAAACAAACAAACAAACAAACAAACCAGAACAATATGAAGACAAAATAATCTAAAAAAAATGAGGATAGTAAAGCAGACTCTGTGACAACTTCAACATTTGCATCATAGGGGTGCCAGAAGGAGAAGAGAAAGAGCCAGAAGTTGGAAATCTATTTGAAAAAATAGTGAAACAAAACTTTCCTAATTTGGTGAAGGAAATAGACATGCAAGTCCAGGAAGCACAGAGTCCCAAAGAAGGTGATGCAAAGAAGCCCACTCCAAGACACATAATTAAAATGCTGAAGGTTATAGATAGAGAATCTTAAAACCAGCAAGAGAAAAGAAGTTAGTTACCTACAGGGAGTTCCCATAAGACTGTTGGCTCATTTCTTAAAAGAAACTTTGCAGGCTAGAAGGGATTGGCCAGAAATAGTCAAAGTCTTGTAAAGTAGGGACCTACAGCCAAGATTGCTCTACCCAGGAAAGCTATCATTTACAATTGAAGGGCATATAAAGATCTTCCCACACAAGAAAATACTAAAGGAGTTCATCATCACCAAACTGTTATTATATGAAATGTCAAAGAGACTTATTTAAGAAAAATAAGATAAAAACTATGAACAATAAAATGGCAAGAAATACATATCTATCAACAATTGAATCTAAAAAACAAACTAAGCAAAGAAGAAAAACAGATAGCATAACAGAGAGAGTTTTGATGGTTGCCAGATGGAAGGGGAGTGTGGGGAATTGGGTGAAGAGGTGAGGGGATTAAGAAGTACAAATAGGAAAACTGTACTTGAACAACAATTAAAATTAAAAAATAAAAATAATAAAAAAGAAATACAAATAGGTAGTTATACAATAGCCATGGGGATGTAAAGTACAGTGTAGGAAATGGAGTAGCCAAAGAACTTAAACACATGACCCATGGATATGAACAATGCTGAGAAGATTACCTGGGGGGTGCTGGTTGGAGGGGGGTAAACGGGAAAAATTTGAACAACTGTAATAGCATAATCAATATAATATAATTTTAAAAATAAAATGAAAATGTAAACTTGATTACAACCCCAAAATAAGTTGATATATTGGGAGCTAAGGAGGGGTGGTAATATGCATATATTTGAAGAAGGTGCATACAAGGGAGCTAGTTCTTCATTTTCCATGTGAAAAAATTGATTATCCATTCTAAAAGCCCCAAATTAGGAGTGTATATATGTATGTGCATGCGTGTGTATATATATAATTTAGAAATATGGAAGTAAATCTTAGAATAGCAAAAAAGAGTTAAGGAAATAAAGTTATTTCCAGTTTGTTATTTGAGTATCTGAGGAATAACTTCTAAAATTGTGGTTTTTAGGCTGTAGTTCAAGACCCATTAGTAGGTTTTGAAATCTATTTAGTGACTATCAGTCAATTCTCTTATTAGACCAGAGTGAAATTATTAGTCTTCATTATGGTAGTGAGACTAAATATGGTTTTGTTAAGCCAAATTTTATATTTCTGTCAGTGTGTGTGAGATATAAAATGTATGAGTTGGGCTCAGAACAGCTTGGAAGTCACTATTCCACAACATGGAATGGTGCCTGAAGACGGGGAGAGAAGTAAATATTCTAACTAAATGGGGTAGAAGGATTATGTTCTTTGGATGCAGTGGCATTTTGAGTGGCTGACAGGAGTAATAATTCACTGCATTTGTGTGTGGCCCTGCCGGGTTAACAGTCCCCCATGCAGCTCTTATTATATTCACCTTGTATATTATAATGGTTTTTGCTTACTAGCTAATAAAGAAATAAACCCAGAGCTTTAGTCTTGGAATAATACATTGCTTTATCATAGAAGCCACTACCTACAAGGAAATATAATTGTTCAGGATGGGGCTGGAGAACACCACAATAAGGCTAGTAAGCAAGAGTAAAAATGACATTCAATGTAGTAGGAATAGGATGGAAATTCAGACCTATTTGCTATTAACTAATATTTGAACTACCAGCAGGGTGATTGAGGGCTAAAGCTAACAGAATTCCTAGAATGTATTAAAAGCAAAAACACCAGCTCATAGAAATAAGCATTTAACTCTTCTTTTGTTGGAAAGATGGAAAATGAAGTCCACATTGATGAGACAAATTGAAGAAGTACACTGTTTTCAGTCTAGGAAAGACATGAGTTGAAATTAAATCTTCCCAAATATACCATGTTTATCATACATAGTTGAAACTCTGTGTAATGATGGAATTTCAAATACATTTATTTTATAATTTGTGTAATTATATGAATACATACATTGAGAGGAAAATGAAGAACTAAGCAAATCACAGTTTTTCTACCATTGTGTGTAAGTGAATACAGGTGGCACTGAAAAACCAGTAATTCCCATGTACCAGAATGTCCATCCATTTGAGTTCTTCAGAGTTCTAAACACAAACGACAAGTGCAAAATATTTGAAAATGAACCATGATAAATGTTTTCGAGCATATTTTTCACTGTAACCACTACTTGTGAATAGATCATCAATTAAAAGTTGGCCCTTACACAACTTTTTAATACACTGATATATTCAGGTCTATGTGATGACGGTGTGAGGGTAAAAGGAAGTCTGAGGGGTTATCCCTGAAACCTTGGTCTCAGAAAAATGTCAGCACTCCACTGAAAATACAGAAGCTTGTCCTCACCAACTCTGTCATTTTCTCATTCTTCAGAGTGTGGTAAGGAACTGAAAGGGGTGAAATGAAGGCTGCTTTTCACCCCTTATGCTCTTATGTCCAGCAGCACACACTGTGTGACTCCTGCATGACTCCTCTGAGCCAGACACCCCAGAGAGCCCAAAGAAGGACATGAGGTTCCACCCTTGAGAAGTTTTGTCTCTTTACTTACTCAGGAAACAACTAGAGCAGAGGTGGCAAACACAAGGCCTGCAGGCTGAATCCAGCCCTCTACCTCGTTTCTACCCAGCCTGGCACCTTGTTTCTACTCAGCAGCACTAGTTAAGGAATAGTTACATTTTTACAGTCCTGAAATTACATTCGGCCCTTTGAAGGCAACTGTGAGGCTGATGTGGCCCCCAGTGAAAATGAGTTTGACACCCCTGAACTAGAACCTAATATCAGCAGCATCTTAAAGAGATAAATTGTGTGGATTGAGAAATATGTTCAGCTGAAGAGATCCATGTCCCTAATGTCATTCTGTGACTTGTTTGGAGAACTCCTGCCGCCTTTGACTTGGCTGCTGAATAGAGCAAGGCTCTCATTTTCTACGGTGTGCTTGGCTGGACCACCAACTGAACTTCAGGGCCAGCAATGCACTTTTGATCTCACTACTGAAACCTGCTAACCTAAAGAGGAAATTTGTGCAGGCTCTCAAAATCCCAGATACCTATCTGCCATAGGCTACCATTTATCCCCTGATAGGCTATAGAAAGCTTGGTTATAAGAAGTAGGTATCAGGATAACCAAGTCCCACTGACTGCCTGCCCAGCTTGTCTTCTTCCTGAAGCAACATTGCAGTCAGATGGTAATACAGAACCACATGGAAGGTGCATCAGGTGGGTTCTTTGTTGCAAACAACATCCATTTTGGTTGATATTGAGGGGTAGTAGGGGAGCTCACAGAAACACTAGGACAGTGAGAGAATCAGGTTTGTAAGACTGAACTGTCCCATCAGACTGCTCCCACTGCAAGCATTGTAGTTCACATGGCCAGTGCTAGACATCGAGCACTCCCACTAGGACCTTCACCACTGCTAACCTGAAGGCTGAAAGTCACTGCCACCCTCACTGGAATGGATTCTCTGCTGTGCCTCTGCCTTGACTGTCTTCCAAGTCAAACTCTTTGTGGGAGCATCATTACATACTTACACCTGAGCTGCAAGTAAGCCTGAGAAAGCAAGTTTCTGCCTTCTTCCCTGAGAGGCAAATATACAAAATTCTAACATGGGGAGGGTGGGTGTGCAGAGGTGCCAGGCAGCCAGAGACATGGAAAAAAATGTTCATTTGTTATGCGATCCTAAGGCAGAAAGTACATAGAGTTCCAGAACCTCGTTGTTATTAACCCCTCTATGCACTGTCTCAGGGACATTTGAAATATGGCATGTCCCATTTATTAGAAAAACATAGTGACTCTCTTCTTGATCTTCTAAGGCCATGGGATGCTTGCACAGGTGGAGTGATCCAGGGCAGAAGCAACAGCAGTAGGCAAAAGCTAAAACGGGATGCATGGCTTAGGAAATGCCTCCTGAAACACACACAATACCAGTTATGTTCTGTGCTGATGTTAGTCACTGAGGAAAATCCTGAATTTTAGTCCATGTGCCCATGTGCTTGATAAAACCACACACTGAAATAGAACTTCAGTTTTTTCTTCAAAGCTGGAACATAAGGTCTCAATGGGGTTTAGTGGTTATATTAGTGTCCCGTGGCTGCTATAGCAAATGACCACAAACTGGATGGCTTAAAACAGCACACATTTGTTTTCCCATAGTTCTGGAGGCTGAAAGTCTGTAATCAGTATCACTGGCCCATATCAAGATGTTGGCAGGGCCACACTTCTTCAAAAGGCTCTAGGGAACAACCCATACCTTCCAGTTTCTTCCAGCTACTGTATCTGCAGGCATTCTTTGGCTTATGGCCATATCACTACAATTTCTGCCTCCATCTTCACATCACCTCCTCTTTCTGTGAATGTGTGAAATCTCCTTCTGCCCCTCCCTCTTAAAGGATAAATGTGATAGCATTTAGGGCCCACTTGAATAATCTAGAATAATCTCATAATGGGGAGATCCTTAACTTAATCACATTTTCAAAGATCCTTTTGCAAAATAATGTCACAATAATGGGTTCTAGGGAGTAGGGCCTGACATATCTTTGGGTGACATTATTCAGTGTAGTACAATGGTAAATGAAGGCTGTAGAAGAAGATAGGACTAGAAGAATGAGGCAAGACTGGGGCCAATAAATTATTATATAGCCAGGCCATTTCCAAAATACCCTCAGCCACCCTCTAGCATCCTTGGAATTTGGCAAAACTAAGTGACCCCTTCCCCTAAACTTCGTTCTTAGAGTGATTAATTCCTTTGACATGATGTTGGCTTCAAAGCTGACACAAATAAAGGCAATTGGAAATTAAAACAAAGGTTGTTAGTTAACAATATCTCTTGATAAGTATAGATACATATCTAGGTTTGGTTTCTCATATTTGTTTGGTAGTTACTTGAGACAACATATTTGCTGGCTCAGGTATGGCTAACTACAAACTAGCACCAAGGACCAGTCTACGATGCTGTTACGAATATTCTTTTAGACTTCTTTTGTCTTGGAAGCTCTTTATTTGGCCTTCCATCTTGATTGAGAGCTTTGCTGGGTAAACTAGCCTTGGTTGTAGGCCTCTGGTTCTCATTACTTGGAATATTTCTTGCCATTCTCTCCTTGCTTGGAGTGTTTCCATTGAGAAGTCAGTAGCTAACCTTATTGGAGCTCCCTTGTATGTTACTTTCTTTTTCTCCCTAGCTTCCTTTAAGATTCTCTCTTTGTCTTGGAATTTTGCCATTTTAATGATGATGTGTCTTGAAGTGAGCCTCTTCGGGTTTCTCTTGATTGGGACTCTCTGTGATTCCTGGATTTGTGTGACTTTTTCTCTCATCAAACTAGGAAAATTTTCCATCATTACTCTTTCAAATAGGTTTTCTATCCCTTGTTCTTCTTCTTCTCCTTCTGGTATTCCTACTATTTGGATATTATTACATTTCATATTGTCTTGCATTTCTCTTAATCCCTCCTCATTCTTTCTGGGCCTCTTTTCCCTTTCTTGCTCTATCTTGGGAGAGTCTTTCTATTGTGTCCTCCAACTCGCTGATCCAATCTTCTGCCTCATCAATCCTGATTTTCATACCTTCTACTGTGTTCTTCAGTTCCAAAATTGTATTCTTCATTTCCTCTTGGCCTTTGCTGATGGTTTCTATTTCCTTTTTCATGTTGGTATAGTTTGCAGAGAGTTCATTGTAGCTCCCCTCTAGTTTCTGGTAGCTCATTGTGAGCTCTTTGAATTTCCTGATAACCAGTACTTTGAATTCAATATCTGATAGTTGACTTGCCTCTCTTTCATCTAACATTCTTTCCGAGACTTCCACCTTTTCTTTCATTTGGGTATTGTTTCTATGTCTTCCCATTGTTTGTGAGACTCTTCTTGTTAGCCTCAGCTTCTTAAATTGATCTGTTCTGACTCCCTGGGTTTATGGTGTGAACCTCTGTGGTAGAATGCCAGTGAGATTCAGTAGTGCAGTCTCCTGCAGGTATCTTGATATTCTCCGCTTCTACCTACTCCTTTCTTTGTGTGTGTGTGTTCTGTTGGAGAGGGAGGCAAAATGGTTTATGACAGCAGGAGAGTACTTTATGATATTTACTATCACAGCCGGTAGAGAAGAGATAGAAGATCTTTAGGCTCTATACAGTGTTAACTGTAATCTTCAACCCAACTTGCCACTTTTAAGAAAGGATGGACCAAAGATAAGTCTCTTGTTGTGGAGGGAAGGTTTGTGAGTTGTATCTAGAAAGCAGTGAGGGTGCAGGCAGTCAGATTTTGAGGCAAGGTGAGAGTAAGGGGTAGTAAGTAGGTGTAGCGTGTGAGCAAGTAGAGTTAATCACTACAGTAATAGAATTAAGGAACCTGTAAAGTAGGCTAAGACATGAAAGATGTGTTGTGAAATATTTACAGTGGTATAGAAAGCAACAAACAAACAAACAAACATAAAAAAGGGGCAGGAGAAGGGAGGAAAAAGTGGTACATTTAGGGTGAAAGGAAGAAGGACTAAAACAGGAAAAAAGAAAGGAGAGGAACAAAGTATTGAAAGATAAAACAATAATAAAATTTAAAAATATATGATTACTGAAAAAAAAGTTTAAAAAAGTTTTTAAAAAAACCATACACTCGCCTGTTGGTTTCAAATTGTCCAATCCGGTTTTTCTGGTTTCGGCAGGACCCCTCTGTGGGCTGGGTTGTAGGCCCAGGTGCACAGCCGCGCACCAGCCAGGCTACCAGACTGGGGTGCAGGCGCCCGCCCACCCGACAGGCTGCCTGGGTCCCACGGGATCTGGTACTGGTCCTTCCCAGTCCTGTGGCTAGGTGAGAAGCAAGTTGAGCTGCCTTCGCAGGAGAGCACCTCAGTCCACTTTCCAATAAAAACTTCTCCAGAAAGCCTGTCTCTCAGCCCAGCCCAATCCCCAACCCAACTGGTTAGGATAATGCTCCTCTCAAATCTCCCGGGCTGGTGGCCTGGCGGGCTGGTGACCACAGAGATCGCAACTGAACATGGCCCCCTGTCCTTGCCACCCTCCCTGCAAACCTAGGCAGACAGGTCTCTCCCACCCAGCCCGGCCTAGATTGGGAGGGACGGAGCCAGCTTTCTTCCAAGGACCTGGCAGCTGGCCCAAGGCTCCACCAGGTGCCGGGCTCCTGATGAGTCCTCCGTGGCAGATGGAAACCTCTACATCCCTACCTACATACCTACCGGGGCGGCATCGGTGGCTCTGAGGCTGTTAGGCTCTGGCCAAGGGCCACCGGCCCTGCAGCTGCCGCTTTTGACTTTACTCACTGGTGCCGGGCTCCCTATGAGTCCTCTGTGGCAGACGCCCCTGACACTGGCTGCAGACACAAGCCTCTGGGCCCTGACCACTGTGGCAACAGCGGCTCCAAGGTCGTTACACGCTGGCCAAGGGGTGCCAGCTGGGCTGCCTCTGTCCTTACTCACATCCCTTAGACCCCACCAACCTGTAGCTGTCTGGTCCGTCACTGTCTCTGGTCTCTTATTTTCATAAATGCTGGGGAACTGTTGGTTGGGGAATTGATTGCACTGTTCCTCAGTACATCTGCCAGGATTTTCTCCCAGGGGTACAAGAAATGGAGTTGCTTCGTCCTACTCTGCTGCCATTTTCTCAAAATTCTGGAAGCAGGGCCAAAAATGGAAATTTAAACATTAAAGTTTGTTGAACTAAATCAAGGGAAAAACAAAAACCCAAAGTTATAGTATCAAATAGATATCAAATAAATAATGTTTATTGTTTTGTATGCCATAACAGATTCAAATAGAATGGCAAGATTTTTTTTCCATGTAAAAAAGGCTTTTACAGATTCAAGATGTAGAGTCTGTCTTCCAGGCTTAAAATATCAATAGCTTGTTTCATAATGTTCTTAAACATATACATTTTCATGCAAAACAACAGGGGTGGCTTTATTAACAATGTTTATCAGTTAAATAGTAAGTTGTTCCAAATATCTTGACTGCACGTTTTACCCCAATCAAGTGGAACCAACAAGCAAATATATCACTTTTACGTTTGTTTATATCTTCTCAAGAGTATTTATTTGTTTAATAAAACCCACTACATGGCTGGTAATTGAAAGTGCTGACTGAACCAGGTTCCCTTGTAGAAAACACAAGACTTATGAAATTTTATCATAACTGTGAGTCACAAAAGCTGTTTAAAGCAAATTAATGGCCACTAATGGAAATAATAAAGGAGTACCAACAAAATTTCAATTAGCCATTTCACCAATTTTTCTCCTTTTCTTAGCACTTGGTCCGTTATCCAGCTATATTGTCATAGTTTTAAGAAATTACTACAGGGCCTTTTATTTGACATTATTTTTGTTGCTCGGTGGCATATTCTGACACATTTTAAAAACAGCAACATAGGAAAAGTTTTATTGAGCTTGATTCACATAATCAACACAAAACAAAAAAATATATTTTTTTAATTTTTTAAAAGATTTTATTTATTTATTTATCTTTAGAGGGGAAGGAGAGAGGGAGAGAAACATCAATGTATGGTTGCCTTTTGTGCATCCCCTGCTGGGAGGGCCTGCAACCCAGGCATGTGCCCTGACTGGGAATTGAACCGCGATCCTCTGGTTCGCAGGCCTGTGCTCAATCCACTGAGCTATGCCAGCCAGGGCCTACAAAACAAAATATATTGGTAGGATGCATAGTCATCAGTGTTTAGAAAAACAGCTTAATAAGTTGAGAGAGTATATAGAAAGAGATCATTTTAATATATTTTTGCCTTTTTATGGTTTTTAAAATTTTATTTTCTAATGAGCTCAGATTTGCAAATGGGAAGATCTAAGATCCCCCTAAAATCAGGTAACAGCTGTGTCTGAGTACAGAGGATTTAGAGAAGCAAACTTGCTCTCTTTTTAAGCTAATATTTTGGGGGGGAGGTATTTGGACAGTTTTTATCCTCTAATATAAAAGGGAGGAAAAGGCTTTGATGCCTGGTAAAGGAGAGAAAACCCTGAGTGGTGTTTATAATCCTCGAAGAGTTTTGCTTCTTAAAGGATTTAGTGTGAGATTTCCGGCCAAGGTGGAGGCGTAGGTGGACACACTGTACCTCCTCGCACAACCAAAATTAAAGACAACAAAAATTTAGAAACAAAAAACCAACCAACGGACAGAAAATTGAACTGTATTGAAGTCCACCAACCAAGAGAAGCAGAGACAGTGGCCAGCAGAGAGGGGTCACGACGGGAAAAAGTGGCAGTTGGCAGACTCCGGGTGCATGGTGGCAACGAGCAGACCCAGAGAGGTGTACAAGGCAGCTGGGAGAGCACAGTCACACATTCGTGCACAGATAAAACAGGTGAAAACCGGCAGTGAGACAGATCGTGCAACTCAGGGCCCCAGTGCCAGGAAATAAATCCTAAAAGCATAGATTGAAAACACTTGTGGGGGTTGAGGTGCTGGGAGAGACTCCCAGCCTCACAGGAGAGTTTGTTGGAGAGACCCACAGGATCCCAGAACATACGCAAGCCCATTCACCCGAGAACCAGCATCAGAAGTTCCCAATTTGCTTGTGGGAAATGACAGAAGGGACTGAAATCTGAGAGAGAGCAGAGCAAGTGCCATTATTCCCTCTCTGACTTCACCCCCACATACAGCGTCACAGCCTGGACACTGGGTTGGCCCGCCCTGGTGAACACCTAAGTCTCTGCCACTCATACGTAACAGGTGAGACCTGACAAAAAAAAAAAGGTTCAAATGCCAGAACAAATCAAAGCTCCAGAGTCAATACTTTAAAACGTCCAAGAGATAGCCAACCTATCAGATGCACAGTTCAAAATACTGGTGGTCAGGATGCTCACAGAATTGGTTGATTTTGGTCCAAATAAGATGAAAAAATTAAGACTACACTAAGTGAAATGAGGCAAAATGCATAAGGAACCACTACTGATGGAAAGAAAAGTGGGACTCAAATCAATGGAGTAGACCAGAAGGAAGAAAGAAACAACCAAACAGAAAAGAAGGAAGAAACAAGAATTCAAAAAACTGAGGAGAGGTTTAGGAAACTCCAGGACATTTTTAAACGTTCCAACATCCGAATTATAGGGGTACCGGCAGGGGAAGAGGAAGAGCCATGAGTGGAAAACTTATTTGAACAAATAATAAAGGAGAACTTCCCCAATCTGGCAAAGGAAATAGACTTCCAGGAAATCCAGGAAGCTCAGAGAGTCCCAAAGAAGGTGGACCCAAGAAGGAACACACCAAGGCACATCATAATTGCATTATCCGAGATTAAAATGAAGGAGAGAATTCTAGAAGCAGCAAGAGATAAGGGGACAGTCACCTACAAAGGAGTACCCATCAGATGTCAGCTGATTTCTCAAAGGAGACCTTACAGGCAAGAAGGGGCTGGAAAGAAGTATTCCAAGTCATGAAAGGCAAGGTCCTACATCCAAGATTGCTCTCTCCAGCAAAGCTTTCATTTAGAATGGAATGGCAGACAAAGTGCTTCTTAGATAAGGTCAAGTTCAAGGAGTTCATCATCACCAAGCCCTTATTATATGAAATGTTAAAGGGACTTATCTAAGAAAAAGCAGATAAAAATATGAACAATATGAACAGTGAAAGGACAGCAAACTCACAGTTATTAACAACCACACCTAAAACAAAAGCAAACCAAGCAAACAACTAGAACAGGAACAGAACCACAGAAATGGAGACCATGGACTTCCACCAAGATGGAGGCGTAGGGTGGAAACACTGTGCCTTCTCCCACAACCAAGTTTGAATACATCAAAGGTTTAGTAAACAAGGATGCAGCCAGAGGTCAGAGAATTGAGCTATACGGAAGTCCGACAACAATGAACCATTCAACTGGACCGGTAAGAGGGGTGCAGCCAGCAGCGGAGCAGGGTTGGGCAGGAAGGATCCCCAACCCAAAGTGCCCAGGCAGCTGGGGTAGCATCAGGCAGACCCAGTGAGGGCGCAAGATGGCAGGCAGACCGTGGTCACACATTCACGTGCAGATAAACCAGCAAAGGAGTGAGCAGTGAGCAGTGAGACAGACCACACAGGCCCCAGCAGCAGGAAGCAGCAGAGGGGACCGCCATTGCTCCTGTTTGATCCCACCCCCACATACAGCGTCACAACCCAGCGACTGAGTTGCCCAATCCTGGTGAACACCTAGGGCTCCACTCTGCATAAGGAACAGGCACAAACAGTCCAAAATATGGCTCAAGAAGAACTCAAAGCCCCAAAGCCAATAACTCTAAGCGACAAAGAAATAGTGAACCTCTCAGAATCACAGTTCAAAATACTGGTGATCAGGATGCTCTTTCATGGTTGTCAGCTAGCTTGGCCCCACTCCAACCCCCAGTGTGGTAGGATGGGACTTATTGTAGGGTCAGGCCTCATAAGATCAGGATAGCAGAGATCTCGATTCTAGAGTGAGGAGGCTCAAGAAGGTGAGGCGTATTGGAGGGAAGTTCTTTCCTTGAAATATCTGGACCAAGGCAGGGAAGTAGTGTGGGACTGTGTCCTCTGATTCTGCCACCCTGGATGCTTGCATGAGCCCTTCTCCTGCAATCATTTGGGGAGAAGATGGTCCCAAGTATCCCAGCTTTCTTAGGGGGACAATGGAAAGCCCACAGCTCAATTGTTGCAGGAAAAACCATGAGCAGGGCCTTTCTTGTTTTGCCTGGCCACAAACAAACAAACAAACTTCTTTAACCACCAAACCAAACCAAACAAACAACATCAAAAACTTTCCCAGAACAACATGGCCTAGTCACTGTACTACATAATGAAGGGAGACTACTCAAGCAATTCTTCAGAAAATATGAAAAAATCTTCTTTAGGGAATTTTTTACCCCTCCCTAGAGCTTGAAGGGATAAATTTTGATACAAACTGAGAGGAAAAAATATATATTTAATTGCCTATGGCTGGACACGCTCTCTGGGTGAATTTTTATAGGGTGCCCTATGATTCTCATTTAGCCTGGCCCAGACCAACATTTGGGAAACACTGGCCCAAAGATAAGGTCCAAACCCTCAGGGTAGCATCCAAAGCCCTCCAGTGTCCAGCACCTGCTCACCTCTTTGGCTTCCTCTCCTGACACTCTTGGCCTTAAAATATCAGCCCCAGCAGCACAAGAGGCTGAAATGTCTTTCTACCCCTCCCTCTGCTCAGCCTATTTCACCTGTTGACTCTTATTCACTCTTGGATGGTTTTCTCTGTTTTAGCTCCAAGTTGAGTTACATACCACTTTTCTGTGACCTGCTAATTAATTCCTTATGCATAACCCTAACATTGCCCTTATCTCACCATGTTATAATTATTTATTTTCATCTGTCTCCTTTAATAGCCTGTGTATACCTTGAGAATATGGAGCAGATAGTATTAATCTATAGCACCTCCAGGATAGCTGGCCAATAGTACAGAAAGAAGGAAGCAAGGGAAAGAGGGAGGAAGAAAGAGACTGTAATAATTTTTAGATCTTCAGAGAAGCAGATATGAAGTTGGAATAAAACATGCAAGTATCTTCTTAAAGAAAAATAAGATGAGATAGAAAAGACTGGGAAACTTAGCAGACCTCCATGCAGGTCTGTCCTAAAGGAGAAGGAGAGAGTAAAGGAAGGAAGGAAGCATCTTAGACTGCAGTTCGGTCTAAGGAAATTTTGGCAAGGCCAAAGGGGAATCCTTGAGACAAAGTTGCCTGTCTCTCTGGAATGGGCCTTCCTTGCTACATTTAATGGTTGGTGGGGAGCAGCCTGTGGGAAGATGGCCTCAACATCATTCTGTGTTGACTCCAGAGGTTGCAGGAGGGACCCACAGTCAATTACCCTTTTAGCAGACAGGGATCCGAGAAGTAAATACTCATGAGGATGGGAGGGAGGACATACTGAATCAGAATCCCTGCAAAGGGGGCCTGGGAATTTAATTTTTTTAAAGGCCTCAGAACATTCTAAAATATAACCACACAGCAGGAAGTAATCACAGCCTCTGGAGGGCTGATCTTACTAACCCAGACCTAAAACGCGCCAACAAACTATTACAGCTGGTCATCTCAGGGCTGAATTCTAGTTCCACCCTTGTGATTTACTTGATGGCTTACTCTGTACAGTTTTCTAATCTCCCTCTTTAGTGTCCACATTAGGAAATGAATTCAAAAGAGATCCTCAAATAGGAAACTCTTCTGACCCGCAACCTCAGTCCTTTCATCTGTGTGTTATAAAACTGGGTTTAATTAACTAAGAGAACTCCACTAAATTATCTCAAAACATATTTTGTACTATTTTCATTCTGTTTTTGTATGAACATTGGGACTGTCCCCATATGGCCTCTCAGACCACCTACTATGCTGGATGACAGTTTCAGAGACCAGTTAGAACAAAGATTTAATTCATTAAATACACAGTAAAATAGTCCACAAATGCAGACATTTTGGTTGTACCAGTTCTTGCAAATTTCTGAGCTCTTCAAGAATAGAAATCATGGCCCTGGCTGGTGTGGCTCAGCGGATTGAGCACTGACCAGCCTGCAAACCAAAGGGTCACTGGTTTAATTCCCAGTCAGGGCACATGCCTGAGTTGTAGGCCAGGTTCCCAGCTGGGGGTGCATGAGAGGCAACCACACACTGATGTTTCTGTCCTTCTCTTTCTCCCTCCCTTCCCCCTCTCTAAAAGTAAATAAAATAAAATATTTTTTTTAAAAGAATAGAAATCATGGCTTGTTGACATTCGTGCTTCTAGTCTTGTTCACCCTTGACACATAGTAAGTACTTAAAAATGTTAGTTAATAATGAGAATTTAGGAGCCCTATCCCAATTTAATGTGGACTCCCATAATGTAGCTACATAATCAACGTTACTTACAGGGTTTTTTCTCTTTCACTCTGGTTTACTTGCAAAGGTATTTCATGCACCTTGTAACCAGTTAAAGCATAGGACACATAGGACACCTCTACCTCCCCATCCTAATCCCACCCCCTGAGTTCACAAGTTTTGAGTTTGGTTTATATTATTTCACACCATTCTTCATGCTCAGGCAAAAATATACAAATGGCCCTGGCCAGGTAGCTCAGTTGGTTAGTGTTGTCCCAATATGCCAAGATTGTGGATTCCATCCTCAGTAAGGGGTTATAGAAGGAGCTACCAGTGAATACATAATTAAGTGGAACAGCAAATTGATGTTTCTCTCTCCCCCTCTCAAAAATCAATAAAAAATAAAAAAAGGAAGGAGGGTTAAGATGGCGACAGAGTAGCACATAGGGAACCCAACTCTCGTGCATCTGGTGGAAAATCCGGGCAGATCTACCGAAGAATAGCATAATCAACCAACAGTTCCCCAACATTTATGAAAATAGGAGACCAGAGAGTGTAACGGAGGAAACAAACAGTGGCAGGTCAGCAAGGAATCCAGAAGGCCAGTGAAGACAAAAGCGGCTGCGCGCCCACGGGAGGCCGCGGGCTGCGCCCGGGCCAGGACGCTCCCAGGGCAGGCGAACTCTGGTGGAGCGAGAGTACCAACGAGAATTGGCGCGCAAAGGGGGCTGGCACCATCAGGGGGAAACAGGAGCCCCGTCTGAATCCAGGGCTGGGGCGCCGGTGACGGGGTGAACGCTGGAGGGCTTGTGTCCGGTGGACCGGCAGCGCACTCCCTGGGAGAGAACTGACTCTTCCCTCCCCGTCTAGGCGGGCAGATTGGTGCCGGACAGAGACCCGCGGGCTTGGGTTAACGTAGAGGGTGGCAACTGCGGACACTGCGGTCGCCAGCCCGCCAGCCCACCAGCCCGAGGGATTTAAGAAGGACACTGTCATTGCTGGTCTTTTGGGATTGGGCTGGGCTGAGAGACAGGCTTTGTGGAGAAGTCTCTATTGGGAAAGCCTGGATCCCGCGGAGAAGGACGGTGCCGGATACCGGGCCACAGGCAGCCTCACGGGGCTGTGCTCGACCACAGACCAATCAGCAGCCTGCTAGCACGCGCCCATAAACCTGCCCTCAGAGACGCAGCAACTAGAAAAACCAGTTTGGATAGTTTGAAACCAACAAAGCACTCCTCGGGAGAGAGCCGACTCTCCCCTCCCCGTCTAGGCAGGCGGATTAGTGCCAGGCAGAGACCCGTGGGCTTGGGTTGGCGTAAAGGGTGGCAGCTGCGGACACTGCGGTTGCCAGCCCACCAGCCCGCCAGCCCGAGGGATTTAAGAAGGACACTGTCATTGCTGGTCTTTTGGGATTGGGCTGGGCTGAGACAGGCTTTGTGGAGAAGTCTCTGTTGGGAAAGCCTGGGTCCCGAGGAGAAGGACGGTGCCGGATACCACGGGCCACAGGCAGCCTCACAGGGCTGTGCGCGACCACAGACCAATCAGCAGCCTGCTAGCGCGAGCCTGCAAAACTGCCCTCAGAGACGCAGCAACCAGAAAAACCGGTTTGGACAGTTTGAAACCAACAAAGGAAGGGTGCTTCCTTTTTTTTTCTTTTTGCCTCCTTCTCTAGTGTGTGTATGTGTGTGTGTGTGTGTTTTCCATTCCCCCCCTTTTTTTCTTTCTTTTTTTTATTTTTTATTTTTTTATTATTTTATTTTATTTATTTTATTTTTTCTTTTTCTCTCGCAACCTCTTTTATAATTAATCTTATATATTGTAAACTGTATTGTTGCTCTATCTTTCAGTACTCTGCCCCTCATTTCTTTTCCTTTTTGTCCGGTTTTAGTCCTTCTGTTCTTCCCAAATTTTCCGCTTATTCCCCTTTTCTCCTGACTTTTGCGTGTGTGTGTATGTGTCAGATTGTTTGTTTGTGCGTTGCGTAGTTGTCTTTTGAGGTGTATTATTATTATTTTTGTATTATTCTTACTCCTTTTTTCATTTCAAGAATATCTTTGTATCCCACCTCTTTCTGTCCAGGTTTTTTAATCCTGGCTGGGTATACTGTACTGCCTGACAGGTTCCCACTACTCCTTCCTTCACAGTGTTTTGCTGATTTTCTATACTTCACGTGCTTTCCTTTGCTATACTACCCAAGCTCTATAACCCCCATTTAGACAGATCACATAAAATTTATCACTTGAGTGTTCCTCTAATATTAGGGTAAATAAGGGCTGTTCTGTACAACAGTAATACTTCATAACACATCTCTCGGACCTTAGACCACCTTACAGGTGCCTCACTTCTATTACTCTATTTACTGACGTGCTACACCCAGTTACTAACCTGTACTGTCACCTTACCTCAAATCTGACCACCCGCAACCACACTGCTTTCTAGATACAACTCACAAGCCCCCCCTTCTTAACAAGACACTTAACTTATGCCCACCCTTTCCTAAAAGTGGTAAGCTGGGTTGAAGAGCACGGTTAACTCTATACATAGCCTAGAGATTGTCTATTTCTTCTCTGCCCACTGTGTCTGTAAATAACATAAAATAACCTTCTGCTATCATAAACCATTTTGCCTCCCCCACAACTGATCACACACGCACAATAAAGAAAGGAGTAGGTGGAAGCGGAGAACAACAAGATACCTGCAGAAGACTGCACCGGTGACTTTCACAGGTATCCTACCACAGAAGTTCACACCATAAACCCAGCGAACCAGAACAGATCAATTTAAGAAGCGGAGGACAACAAGAAGAGTATCACAAACAATGGGAAGACAAAGAAACAATCCCCAAATGAAAGAAAAGGAGGAAGCCTCAGAAAGAATGTTAGATGAAATAGAGGCAAGTCAACTATCAGATGTGGAATTCAAAGCACTGGTTATCAGGAAATTCAAAGAGCTTACAACGAGCTACCAGAAACTACAGGGGAGCTACAATGAACTCTCTGCAAACTATACCAACATGAAAAAGGAAATAGAAACCATCAGTAAAGGCCAAGAGGAAATGAAGAATACAATTTCTGAACTGAAGAACACAGTAGAAGGTATGAAGAATAGAATCGATATGGCGGAAGATCGCATAAGTGAGATAGAAGACAGGATAGAAAGAATCTCCCAGACAGACCAAATAATGGAAAAGAGAATCAGAAAAAATGAGGAGAATTTAAGAGAAATGCAAGACAACATGAAACGTAATAATATCCGAATAATAGGAATACCAGAAGGAGAGGAAGAAGAACAAGGGATAGAAAACCTACTTGAAAGAGTAATAACGGAAAATTTTCCTAAGTTGAGGAGAGAGAAAGTCACACGGATTCAGGAATCGCAGAGAGTCCCAATCAGGTGGAACCCAAAGAGGCCTACTGCAAGACACATCATCATTAAAATGGCAAACCTCCAAGACAAAGAGAAAATCCTAAAGGCAGCAAGGGAGAAAAAGGAAGTAACATACAAGGGGGTCCCAATAAGGTTGGCTACTGACTTCTCAATGGAAACATTCCAAGCAAGAAGAGAATGGCAAGAAATATTCCAAGCAATGAGAAACAGAGGCCTACAACCAAGGCTACTGTACCCAGCAAGGCTCTCAATCAAGATAGACGGCCAAATAAAGAGCTTCCAAGACAAAAGAAGTCTAAAAGAATACGCTTCCACCAAACCAGCTCTACAAGAATTACTAAAAGGGCTGCTTTAAGGAAAGGAAGGAAGAGAGAGAGACAGAGAGGAACACAGGTACATAAATGGCAATGAATAAGTACATTTCAATAATAACCTTAAATGTAAATGGATTAAATGCACCAATTAAAAGACACAGAATAGCTGAATGGATAAGAAAGCATGACCCACACATATGCTGCCTACAAGAGACCCACCTCAGGTCAAAAGACCATCACAGACTAAAGGTGAAAGGATGGAAACAAATTTTCCAAGCAAATGGACAAGAAAAAAAAGCCGGGGTAGCAATTCTCATATCAGACAAAATAGACTTCAAAAACAGGGCCATAAAGAGAGACCCAGAAGGTCACTTCATATTGCTCAAGGGAAGAATCCAGCAAGAAGACATTAACATCGTAAATATATATGCACCCAACATAGGAGCACCAAAATATATAAAGAAAATCCTAGAGGACCTCAAAAATGATATTGACAGCAACACAATTATAGTAGGGGATTTTAACACCCCACTGTCAAAAATGGACAGATCTTCCAAACAAAATATCAACAAAGATATTGCAGCATTAAATGACACTCTAGATGAAATGGACCTCATTGATATATATAGAGCCCTTCACCCTAAAGAAGCTAAATACACATTCTTTTCAAATGCACACGGAACATTTTCCAAGATAGACCACATGATAGGACACAAAACGAGACTCAACAAATTTAGGAAAATAGAAATCATACCAAGCATTTTCTCTGATCACAAGGGACTGAAATTGGAAACTAACCCCACAGGAAGAAACCAAAAACACACAAAATCATGGAGATTGAATGGTATGCTATTAAACAACGAATGGGTCAAGATAGAAATCAGGGAAGAAATAAAAAAGTTTCTGGAAACAAATGAAAATGAACTCACCACAACCCAAAACTTATGGGACACGGCCAAGGCAGTCCTGAGAGGGAAGTTCATAGCAATACAGGCTTACCTAAAGAAAATAGAAACATTTCAAACAAACAACCTAACCCGACGCCTCCAAGAACTTGAGGAACAACAACAGAGACAGCCCAGAGCAAGTAGAAGGAAGGAAATAACCAAGATCAGAGCAGAATTAAATGACATAGAGACTAAAAGCACAATTCTAAAGATCAATGAATCCAGGAGTTGGTTTTTTGAAAAGATAAACAAAATAGATAAACCTTTAAGTAGGCTCATCAAGAAAAAAAGAGAGAGGACCCAAATAAACACAATCAGAAATGAAAGAGGAGAGATTACAACTGATACCACAGAAATAGAAGAGATTGTAAGGAATTACTATGCAGAGCTGTATGCCAAGAAATTTGAAAACCTAGATGAAATGGACAAATTTCTAGAAAAATATAATCTTCCAAAACTCAATGAAAAAGAAGCAGAAAACCTGAACAGGTCAATAACAGCAGCGGAAATTGAAGAAGTAATCAAAAAACTCCCATCGCACAAAAGCCCTGGACCAGATGGTTTCACAGGAGAATTCTACAAAGCTTTTAAGGAAGAACTAACCCCGATTCTTCACAGACTATTTCAAAAAATCCAAAAGGAGGGAAAACTCCCCAACTCTTTTTATGAAGCCAGCATCATCCTAATTCCAAAACCAGACAGAGACACAACAAAGAAAGAAAACTTCAGGCCAATATCGCTGATGAACATAGACGCTAAAATCCTCAATAAAATATTGGCAAATCGCATCCAACAATATGTCAAAAAGATCATACACCATGACCAAGTGGGATTCATCCCAGGGATGCAAGGATGGTTCAATATTCGTAAATCAGTAAATGTAATACACCACATAAACAAAAGCAAACACAAAAACCACATGATCATATCAATAGATGCGGAAAAAGCTTTTGATAAGGTACAACACCCATTTATGATAAAGGTACTCAGCAAAGTGGGAATAGAGGGAGCATTCCTCAATATAATAAAGGCCATATATGAAAAACCTACAGCCAACATCATACTCAATGGACAAAAACTAAAAGCTTTTCCACTAAGATCGGGAACAAGACAAGGTTGTCCACTTTCACCACTTCTATTCAATATAGTATTGGAAGTTCTAGCCACAGCAATCAGACAAGAAAAGGAAATAAAAGGCATCCAAATTGGAAAGGAGGAAACAAAACTGTCATTGTTTGCAGATGACATGATAGTGTACATGGAAAATCCTATAGACTCTACCAAAAAACTGCTCGAACTAATAAATGAATTTGGCAAAACAGCGGGTTACAAAGTCAATATCCAGAAATCAAAGGCATTTTTGTATACTAACAATGAAACAGCAGAAGCAGAAATCAAAAAAAAAATCCCATTCGATATAGCAAAAAGAAAAATAAAATATCTGGGAATAAACCTAACCAAGGAGGTTAAAGACTTGTATGCAGAAAATTACACAACACTGAAGACAGAAATCAAGGAAGACACAAACAAATGGAAACATATACCGTGTTCATGGATTGGAAGAATTAACATCATCAAAATGTCCATACTACCCAAAGCAATTTACAGATTTAATGCAATACCTATTAAAGTGCCGATGGCATATTTCACAGACATAGAACAAACACTTCAAAAATTTATATGGAACTACAAAAGACCACGAATAGCAGCTGCAATTTTGAGAAAGAAAAGCAAAGTAGGAGGGATTACAATACCTGATATCAAACTGTACTACAAGGCCACTGTAATCAAAACAGCCTGGTACTGGCATAAAAACAGGCACATAGACCAATGGAATAGAACAGAGAGCCCAGAAATAAACCCAAACCTCTACAGTCAATTAATATTCGACAAAGGGGGCAGTAACATAAAATGGAGTAAAGATAGCCTCTTCAACAAATGGTGTTGGGAAAACTGGACAGCCACATGCAAAAAAATGAAACTCGAGCACCAACTTACACCATACACCAAAATAAATTCAAGGTGGATAAAAGACTTAAATATAAGCCGGGAAACCATTAAAGTCCTAGAGGAGAGCATTGGCAGGAAAATCTCAGACATTCCACGCAGCAATATTTTTACTGATACGTCCCCTAGAGCAAGGGATATAAAGGAAAGAATACACAAATGGGATCTCATCAAAATTAAAAGCTTCTGCATGGCTAAGGAAAACAGTATCAAGATACAAAGAGAAGCAACTGTTTGGGAAAACATATTTGCCAATGATACCTCAGACAAAGGTTTAATCTCCAAAATATACAAAGAACTCACTCGACTCCACTCAAAGAAGACAAGCAACCCGATTAAAAAATGGGCAGAGGACTTGAACAGACATTTCTCCAAGGAGGACATACAGAGGATCCAGAGACACATGAAAAGATGCTCAATATCTCTAGCTATCAGAGAGATGCAAATTAAAACCACAATGAGATACCACTTAACACCAGTCAGAATGGCTATCATAAACAAAGAAACAAACAACAAGTGCTGGAGAGGTTGTGGGGAAAAGGGGACCCTAGTCCACTGTTGGTGGGATTGCAGACTGGTACAACCACTATGGAAAGCAGTATGGAATTTTCTAAGAAAACTAAAAATGGACGTGCCTTTTGACCCAGCAATTCCACTGCTAGGAGTATATCCTAAGAACCCTGAAGCACCAATCCAAAAGAACCTATGCACCCCGATGTTCATAGCAGCACAATTTACAATAGCCAAGAGTTGGAAGCAACCTAAATGCCCATCGGTCGATGACTGGATCAAAAAACTATGGTACATTTACACAATGGAATTCTATGCTGCAGAAAGGAAGAAGGAGCTCCTACCCTTTGCAACATCATGGATGGAGCTGGAAAGCATTATGTTGAGCGAAATAAGCCAGGCAGTGAAAGACAAATACCATATGATATCACCTTTAACAGGAATGTAAACAACAAAACAAACAAGCAAGCAAAATGTAACCAAAGACACTGAAATGCAGAACGTGCTGACAGGATCCAGAGGTTAGAGGGGAGAGAAACACAGAGTAAAAGGGGATGGACTCACATGAATAAGTATGAAGGACACATGGACAATGGCTGGGACAGGGGGCGGAGATGGGAGGGTGGTGGGGAGCACTGGGGGGGTGCAGGGCTGGGAATACAAGAGAGAAAACTGTACTTGAACAAAAGTTAAATAAAAAAATTTTTTTAAAATAAAAAATACATACAAATGCATATGTATTAGTCAAGGTTATCCAGAGAAACAGAACCAATAACATATGTATGTATATGTATGTGTGTATATATACACGTGTGTGTGTATATATATATATATATATATATATTATCTGCATAGCTTTATCTCTCTGTGTATATATATATATATATATATATATATATATATATATATATATATCTGTATATAGATTTATCCGCACACACGCATACATACACACATACACAGAAAGAGGTGGCTTATTTTAGGTAGTTGGCTCACATGATTGTGGGGGCTGGCAAGTGTGATATCTGCTGGAATGTTGGAAATTCAGGTAAGAGTCAGTGTTGCCATCTGAGTTCAAACCCACAGGGTAAGCCAGGCAAGGTGGAAATTCAGGCAGGATTTCTATGCTGCAGTTTTGAGGAGAATTCTTTCTTCAGGGGACCTCAGTCTTTTCACTTAAAGCCTTCAACTGATTGAATGAGGCCCACCTATATTATGGTGGGTAATCTGCTTTACTCAAAGGCTACTGATTTAAATGTTAATCACATCTAAAAAAATATCTTCACATCTCCTTTGTTTAGGACCTTGCCCTATATCTCTCTTCATCTGGCTATTGATTTGTATCCTTTAATATCCTTTATAATAAATCGACAATCTAGTGAATATAGTGAATAAATGTGGTTTTTCTTGAGTTCTCTGAGCTGCTCTAGCAAAGTAATTATACCCAAGGAGAAGGCCATTGGATCCTCCAATCTAGGGCCAGTTGATCAGAAGCACAGGTAACCTGGGCTTGCGTCTGGTGTCTGAAGTGTGTGTGCGTGGAGGGGGAGTATTGTATGACTGAATGCTTAACCTGTGGAATCTGATGCTATCTCTCAGTAGATAGTAATCAGAATTGAGTTAAGTTCTTAGACACCCTGCTGGTGTCTGAGAATTATTTACTGGGGGCGAACCCCTCCCATGTTAGAATTAGGTCCAGAAACCCACTTTAGTATGGATATACCATATTTTGTTTATCCATTCATCTGTCAGTGGGCACTTGGGTTGCTTCCATTTTTTAGCTATTGTGAACAATGCTGCTATGAACATCAGTATACAAATATCTCTTTGAGAGCCTGCTTTCAATTCTTTCGGATATATACCCAGAAGTGGAATTACTGGGTCATATGTAATTCTATTTTTAATTTTTAAAGGAACCACTGTACTGTTTTCCATAACAGCCATATCATTTTACATCTTTCCGACAGTATACAAGGGTTCTAAATTTCTCACAACACTTCTTATTTTCTGTTTCTTTGATAGTAGCCATCCTCCTATTATTTTAACTTTCACTTTTATACATGAATATGTATATATATTTATTTATGTACTTATAATCATGTATTTATATATTGGCTATATACATTTTCTTTTCTATGAATTTCCTATTTATAATTTATATAGTCTTCACTTTTTATTCTAGTAGTTTGTTTGTCTTTTTCTTATCAATGTATGGAAGCCCTCCCTTGCAAACGTGTATTAAATAAAAGCAAGCCCTATGTATTGAATTAAAATACTGAAATTATCATTCTTTTTGATCATTAACAGTTGATTATCAGTAACTTCATGTAGTTCAACTCATGGAGTTTTTGGATATTAATCTTTTATCTGAAATTTGTTGTAACTATTTTTCACAGCCTATTAGCTACC
Organism: Sturnira hondurensis; assembly: GCF_014824575.4. Lineage (NCBI taxonomy): Eukaryota > Metazoa > Chordata > Mammalia > Chiroptera > Phyllostomidae > Sturnira > Sturnira hondurensis. The sequence continues at coordinate 104,340 of NW_028085683.1, read as the reverse complement.
CTTTAACTTTTTCCAGTGTCTTCTACCACTTGAAAATTTTAATTGTCTACATTATCAAATCTGTTTCATTTCCTTTATGCCTTCTGAGTTTCTTGTATTTTTTAGGAAGTTCTCTCTACCTAAATATTATATAAATATTCTCCTAAACTTACTTCCCCCTGAATATTTGTTTGTTTTACTTTTGCATCTAATCCATCTGTAACTAAAAAATTGGGTTCTAACTTTATTTTCCATGTAATAGGCCATTCCAGTGCCATTTATTAAATAAACTATCACTGAATTGAAACACTACCTTTATTATACACTGTATTAAGTTCCCATAAAATCCATTACTTTCTTCTCTGTTCTATTCCACTGATCTATTTGTCTGTTCTTGTGCCAATGCTCTATTCTTTTGATTACATTAGCTTCATAGCAAGTTTTAATACCCATTAGGGTAAGATACTTGCAGTCTTGTTCTTCAGAGTTGTTGAGCTATTGTTCTTCACACAAATCTACAGGTATCCCTAGTTAACAGTTAACTCATGCAACATAATATCTCCCACACCTCACAAAACTAGCCAGGTTCAGCCTTAACCAACACTTACTGCTAGCCTCTTAGCTTTGTTCCCCTTGGGAGGCCAGTAACCAGAACTTCAGCAAACCAATTATCTGAAAGTATGGAGGGGAGGGAGAAAAAGAAGCAAGTCTCTCCAGAAGCAAATCTCCTCAGGATAGGCCTATGGATGTTCACAGTTGTCTCACTCTGTCCTCAGAATGGTAGTCAAGGTAATAAAGGATAATGGAACAGTGGCAAAAACAAATTACATGCTTAGAGTTTTGGTTAGGAGTAGCCTTGTTCTTAACAAATATTTAAATAACTCCAGAGTATAAAGCACGACTCCTCTACCTCTCAGTCCACAACATCACCTATTAAATGAAATGTGGAAGCTTCAGTGCTGTAGTGGGGTCTCCCAGCAAGTGGTGAGGACACATTGAATGCCAATTAGGGGGATGCTGTCCGGTCAGACTGTCATGAAAATAAATCAAACACCCATACTAGTTAACTCAGGTCTCCATATAAACTCCTGACATTGCTCAGAAAATATGTGTGGTCCCAACTCCTCTTAAAGCAAGAAATCTGAAATCCGTCTTCAGTGGCCTTGCCCTAGCTCTCATTGTCATTTTTGTGTAATGCGTCTACAATTTGTACTGTGCTTCTACTATATATATCATTCAAAGTAACTGGTTATGATTAGCCTTAATTCTTTTTTAAACAGTGTTATAACATTTTTAAAGTAATGCATGAATTTGGTTTTAAAACCTTCAAATAGTAAAGATGGATTTATGGCCCTGGCTGGTGTGGCTCAGTGGATTGAGAGCTGGCCTGTGAACCAAAATGTCACTGATTCAATTCCCAGTCAGGGTACATGCCTAGGTTGTGGGTCAGGTCCCCAGTTGGGGGCATGTGCGAGGCAACCATTTGATGTATCTCTCATGCATACATAGGTGTTTCTCTCCTTCTCTTTCTCCCTCCCTTCTCCTCTTTCTAAAAATAAATAAGTAAAATCCTTGAAAAGTGGATGTATAGAAAGAAAGGTGGATAATGAAAGTCTCTCATGTATCCTAGCCACTCCCCATCTCTCCTTCTGTCATGTCTTACATGGAGAAAAGTTTTCTTGTAAATGAACCATGAATCCAGTCTTCTTAGATTTTTCATTATAGATGAACATTCTGTTTTATTAAATTATAAACTGGTTAAGTTTTATAGAGAGGAAGAGCAGATCTCACATTGCAGGCTAGGAATAAAGAACTGAGCTAGAAAAGGAGAGGGAGCAGAGGACAGCTGGGACATAGGGGTGGAGAAAGCACAAGGGGGCACCTTAGGGAAGCAGGAAGTCTAGATGGAGTCCTCACAGACACAGGAGAACTGCATCCTGACTTCTAGAAGCCATGAGGAACCTGAGGGAATCAGATAAGGGTGTGATCCTGTGCATTTTGCCATGGAGGGGGTTTCTGCAGCCCACTTCCACAAGCAACTAGTTACTCAGGGCATGACAAGGAACAAGAAACAGAGCTGACAGGATGGGTGCAGGAAGCTAGCCCCTGCCTACAGGCAGGGGCCCACAGCAGGTACCCTCCTTCCTGGGCAACACGGCCTTTTGTGGACAGTGTACAATGAACAGAGAGAAAATGCAAGAGCCCAGGCAGAAGACGATCATTTAGGTTGCTCCACCTTCTGCTGGAACTACTCAGGGCAGGAGAACACCCAAAACCCCTCTCACATCACCTCCACCCCTACCCTTGGGAGTGTAGGGAGAAACCACCCTGGGCAAAACTGCAACAGAGTATTTCTAAATGCAGACAGTATATCAGGTGGCTTCCTTTTGCCACTCCAGATCCACTCTTTACAATCTGTGCCCCTGCAAGCCAACCTCATTGGACTCTGTCAATGGGCTCCTATGCCCTCTGCCTTCCGCTTGCCTTTGGCCACCACTAGGAGATGGTAGGCTGAGAGGAGAGAGATCAGGGTATTTATTTCCCTCCAGTGTCTCTTGACTGGGTCTCTGAGGGCTGGCTGGTTGCATGCCTGAACCAAAAGCCATCACTCCTGTCAAGAGTCCGTCTTCACAGAACTGTCTCTTGAGATTCCAGTAATCACTCCCATTTTCTGCTCCTTCAGCCCTGTGGCTTCCCTACACTCTGATATGCCTTTGTAAATAGTCCATTAAACTCATCTCAATTTACCAATCTGAGGGTGCCATCTGTTTCCTGCCAGGACCTGGAATGATACAGATGGTTTATCTGACAGGGCCTACTGATGGAGAGTCCAAGGGCCCCTTATTGTTCTAAGCAGAGATGGGGCAGCCTATAAATAACTGAGGGTTACTACAGGCACCTGGAATGAAGCTAAGAACTTGAACTCGTTGGAGGGGGGATTGGGTTTTACTGTCTTTGTAGCCCCAGCAACTGTAGCAGGGCCTTTTAGTAGAAGGCCCTCTAAAAACAGGTTTCCTTTCTTTCTTTAGTTCAGGAACACTTTTCTGTCTTAGAAGGGTCCCCTTCTCAAATGATGATGCCCCTGAGAGGTGGCACTTTGAATGATTTTCTGCTGAAATCAAAACAATCAGTGAGTCCTTGAGCAGGCATTAGATGCCAACACTCTGAGTGGAAGTACAGGCCCTAAGAAGAGGCAGCAGCTGAAAGATGAGGATCTAGAACAGCACTGGAAGAAGAATAATATGCTCTAACAGGGAGAAATGGAGGACTCCAGAGGCCTCCACCCATTCCACAAATTTGCTCAAGGTCAAAGTTCTAAGCCAGCAAGAGGTGCTGATCCAGCTTAAGAGAAATAGGAGAAAAACAAGTGCTCCCACTGTGCAAGAGGTTTCCACCTCTCACCAGGTGACAGATACAGGCCAGTTACCTGCAAATTTTGCAGTATAGAAATATGCTAATAAAAAAAGAAATATGCTAAATGTCAGGATGGGCGGGGTAGAACAAAATGGCTGCTAAACTACAACCTGGAAAAGACCACTGACGTCAAACCAGAAAGCCAAAAGGGCGGGCTTTGCCAAAACGGATATCCACATAGCAATCTGAGCCCGAGGAGAACCACCAACGACATATTGCCGCTTTGTTCAAAGGGGATCAATCCCCAGCTCCCAGAAGAGTGCCAACTGAAACAAAATCCCGCCATATCCCTGCTTGGGCGCGACTTCCCCCACTCTGTGGACCGGAGAACCTTGCCCGGGTGTGCATACCCCAATAAAGCTTTATACTGCCTAACTTTGTGGTTGATTGGCATTCCTTCCTCAGTGGAGCCTAAGAAAACCTTTCACTAATAGTTGTTAAACAATAATGTGTAAGTGGCCTTTTAACATTTTTTGAAAGTCAATGTACTCCATTTACAACTATGTCTAAGTATATATGCATCTTGATAAAGACTAGAATACACATGAAAATATTTATTGTATAGAGTATTGAGGTTATCAAAATTTTTAATTATTTTAGCTTTATTGGGGCATAACCAATATATAAAAATGGCATACATTTAATATGTACATCTTGAAAGACTTTGACATATGCATATACCTGGGATACCATCACCACAATCAACATACTAGAGCGAAGGGGGCAAAGTTGGGACAACTGTAATAAAACAACAATAAAATATTTAATTAAAAAACTTCCTTGTGTTCTTTTGCGATGTTTCCTGGTTTGGGTCTTGTTTTTGTTTTGTAAGAACACTTAACATGAGATCTGGCTTCTTAACATATTTGTTGTACAGCAGATCTCTAGAACTTACTTATCCTGCATTTTGCATTATTTTTCCTTAAAATTGTTACTCTCATAATATTCTTATAATAAATGAAAATGGAAGAAAACACACAAAGCAAGTATTTATATGAAATTGGGCAACGTATTTTCTTTTAAGCCTTCTTTTCCTCATCTATATAATGAGATAAATGTTCTCTGTAGTTCATTCCAAATTTTACAAAATGTGATTCTGAACTGTTAAAATGAGTCATAAAAAAGTGGATATAGAAAGTGAGATTTTGGATATTTTAGCATTCCCATAAAAATTAAGAATTAGGTAGAACTGGTTTTGTCCCTACTGGGTTGGGACTGTGGTTACTGAAGTTCTGTCTGTCCAACAAGGTTTCTCATTTCTTCCTCTGAGTCACATGAAGATCCCTCCCTAAGTCCATATGACCCTGGTAGGCCTGCCCCCTCCCCTGCTTGACAGCTTTTTTGTGGTCACATGACCAAATTACAGCCAATCAGAACCTTCTCTAAAATTGATACAAAGGAGTGGGGCACGGAGCCAAAGAAGCTCCCTTCCTCATGGATCTGTTAAATATTTCTGCTTATTACCTGGGTGGCCTTAGAAAAATCATTTAACTTCTGCCCTGGCTGGTGTAGCTCAGTGGATTGAGTGCAGGCCTGTGAACCACACGATCACAGTTCAATTCCCAGTCAGGGCACATGCCTGGGTTGCAGGCCAGTTCCTGGCAGGGGACACATGATACATTGTGTGTCCTTGGCAGAGGCAACCATACATTGATATTTCTCTCCCTCTCTCCTTCCGATCCCGTGTAAAGATAAATAAATAAAAATCTTTAAAAAAAAAAAGAAAAATCATTTAACTTCTCTGAGCCTCAGTTTTCTTACTTTAAATGAGAATAATAATATAATCCACCTCATAAAAACATGTGAGTATCGAATAATATAAAGCATGAGAAAGGCTGTTATAAACTTTAAAATATTTAGTAATATTATTATCAAATTTATTATTAAACATAAAAATTATATAATAACCTAATCCATTATAAGGTGTTGGCCAATGATATTTTAAGGCATTACATTTTCTAGAGGTACAATATTTGTATTTTTAAAGGGACTCATTATATAAAATGCAAAAACAGCCTACAGTAATCTGTACTATTAAAAGTTAGGATAGTAGTTAACTTTGCAGATGAAGCTAGTGTATATCCTGTTTGGTGAAATGTCAAGATGTAGGGCTAGGCAAAGAGATACTAGACTTGACACCAAATGCACAAGCAATAAAGGGGAAATGGATAGATTAGGCCACAACAAAATTTAAAAAAACCACAACTTTTGCTCTGGGAAAGATCCTGCTAAGAGGATGAAAAGACGAGCTACAAACTGGAAAATATTTGGAAACCATATATCTGGCAAAGGACCGTATCTAAAATATACAAAGAACTCTCAAAACTCAATAGTTTAAAAAAAATTATAAATGATCCACTTAAAAATATATAAAAACATGAAAAAATATTTCACTGAAGAGGATATACATATGGCAAATAATTTCAGAAGAAGGTATTCCACATCCTTAGCCTTTAGGGAAATCTAAACCATCAGAATAGCTAAAATAAAAAATAATGACAACATCAAATGCTGGCGATGTTGCGAATTAGCTAGATCCCTCATACCTTACTGGGAATGTAAAAAGATACGGCCACCCTGGAAAACAATTTGGCAGTTGCCTACAAAACTAAATATGAATTTATGATATGACCCAGCACTTATACTCCTGGGCATTTATATGAAAGAAATTAAAATGTATGTTCACACAAAACCTGTATATAAATGTTTATAGCAGCTTTATTCATAAAAGCCCCAAACTGGAAACAACCTATATGTCCTTCAACATGTGAATACTTAAACAGATGTGGTACAACCGTACCATGAAATACCACTCAGTAATGAAAAGATATAAGCTGTTGATACATATAGCAACCTAGATGGATCTACAGTAAAGCTAATATCAAAAGGCTACATATTGTATAAATCCATTTATATAGCTTTGTTGACAAAATCATAGAAACAGAGAACAGATTAGTGGTTTCCAGGGGTCAAGGAGGGATGGGATGGGAGGAAAGTGGGTGTTGCCATAAAAGGGCAATATGAAGGATCCTTGTGATGATGGAACTGTTCTTTACCTTGACTGTAGCAGTGCTGATATACTGGATGTGGTATTGTGCCATAGTTTTGCAAGGTTTTATCACTGGGGGAGAACAGGTAAAGGATACATGGAATCTCTGTATTATTTCTTACAACTGCATTTAAATTTACAGTGATCTAAAAATAAAATGTTTATTTTAAAAAGAAATAACCTAGAGGGACTCCCAAAGAGCAAAAAGCCTATAAGGCTAACATGAAAGCATCTAATGATATGAATTCAGGCATGGTGGCAAGTTAGTAGAAGAGGGAGATAGGTGCACATTTTGCCACTTTCTTTAAATTCAACCCTGGCACCTATAGAGAGATATTAATATTTGTACATGGATGATTTAAGGATGATTCTTCACATATTACTCTTTGTAAACTTTGAAGTCATCAGTGAAGGCAAGACAGGAGTTTGTACCAAATGTCTATCTGGTATTCTTAGTCCCAGCCATAAAGGACTTAACCTCTCTTAGTGCTCTGCATGTTGTGTAATTTAACTATAGTGATTTATATAGAAAAAGATTAACATAGTTTTAATCTGCATCAAAGAGGAATTTTCAGATGAAAACATCTCAGTCCTATCTAGCTAAATTTTCAAAATATCTAAATTTTCTTAGAGAGAAAACAGCCATGGTCTCAGATGTGGTTACGTGATAAAAGTCTCCTGATGACTCATAAAATATTTCTTATGGGGGAAGAATGCCTTTAGCATTACAAATACAGTTGCAAAAACTAAGACAAGTTTTGGCAGAAATTTCATGGAGTGTAGAAAAGGGGGGAATGGGGGACATCTGTAATAGCATCAACAATAAAAATTTGATAAAAAAAGTTTTTTGGGGGGGCAGGCTGTATAACTCCTGTTGTGATGCTCTGGTGGGAAGGCTGGTAGAAAAAAAAGGGCTAGAGGAGTAGGGATGGACAGGAGATTGTTAAAGAAAGACTCTTGGCACCATTATTTCTTTTTGGTAAGCCTAAGAAATTTAGGAAATGTATGTTAAGATGATGAGTTTTACTACTAATTTAGCCATTCAAATTCTAAAGGGGACTGTGTGAGAACCAAAAGATCTGGGAGAAATACATTTTAAAAGCACAACCATGAAGATAGTAGCATAGATGAATCAGTGTAGGCCCCCTTCAAGATTGAGTATTCTGAGGAAGAAGAGAGGGAAGAGGGGCAAGGAAGAGGCCTGTATGGTTGGTATTCATGGGCTTAGTGTTTGGCCCATGTCTTCCACAGTCTCTGTATCCTACCCCAGAAGGGCTGATCAGCCTTCATTGCTTGGCTGAGGGAGGGACATTTATGCTGGAGGCAGACAACAGAGAGCCACCTGGTAAATGATTTGGTCTTTAGAAGAGTATGGATGTTCAGCCATCAATCAGTAAACTGAAGCATGGTCTAGGCAAGGACCAAACAGGGGGGACCCTGGTGCACACAAAGATGGAGTGGGGGTTATGTAGAACCCTGAACCAGGGACAGCTGCCATGTCAGCAGGAGCCAGAAGACATGCTGAAGTCAACAGCTGAGCAAAGCTGGGCTCAGGGACAAATAAAGGTATGGTAGGCAGAATTCTAAGATTGCCCCTTGAATTTTTGCGCCCTGGTATACACACTCTATATCATCCTCTTCCCTTGAGTATGAGCAGAATCTGTGAATATGGTGGGATAATCATTCCATCAATTAGGTTATGTCATATAAGATTCTGCCATAACAGACTGGAGGGAGATTCTCCTGCTGGCTTTGCAGATGTAGCTACCATGTTATGAAAGGGCCACAGGGATAGGACCTGAGGGCAGTCTGTAGATGCTGAGAGAGATCCCTGTCAACAGCCAGCCAAAAAAGAGGATATCAATCCTACAATTTTAAGAAAATTAATTCTGCCAGCAACCCAAATGAGTTTGGAAGAGGACCCTGGGCCTCAGATGAGATCACAGCTCTGTCTGGCTGGCACATTGATTCAGCTCTGGCTGGCACATTGATTCAGACCATGAGGAGAGGATCCAGCTAACCTGTACCAGGATTCCTCACTCAATGAAACTATGAGTAATAAATTCCTGTTGTTTTAAGCTGCTAAGTTTGTGGTAATTTGTTACATAGCCATAGAAAACTAAAATAGAAGATCTGGCCTGGATTCAGGAATGTTAGGATCAAAGAGGGTTGTTGACAGTGCCCAGCTGTGTAGATGGATCCCACAGGGCACTAACTTCAATGAAGGCAACTGTAGAGGACATCCCACCGCTGCCACAGCTGTCTTCAAGGGGCCTTGGCCACTCTCAGACATTGCCATGTGGGAGTGTATATTGGCACAACCTTCACGAAAATCAATTTAGCAGCATCTATCAACATTACAAGAACATGATCTTTGACCTAGTAATTTTGTTTCAAAGAATTTACCCTATATATATTAGCAGACATGGGAAATGATTCATGTACAAAGTTATACATTTGAACATTCACTTGCTTGCTCATTCATTCACTCAACACGTGTATATTGTTAGTAATAGGAAAAGACTGTAAACAATCTAAATTTCTATCAATAGGGTTAATTTAAAACTTTACTGTACAATGGAATATCACATAGCTGGAACAAAAGAACCAGGAAGCTTTGTATGTATTGATACAGAAAGATCTTCAATAGGTTTTTAAGGAGAAAAGAAGAATACAGCATGTGTCATATTAAAAGGAGGAGAGTAAAGATGTATATTCACATTTACTCACACCCGCATTTTTAAAAAAAATTCTGGAAGGTTACTGTGGCTGCTTAGTTTGGGGAGGATGGGGACTAGACAAATGGGGGCAAGCATTAGCGGGACACCAATCTGGTTATGCTTTTTCTTTCTGAACCACTTTGAACTATCAGCTATATAAAATGTTAAATTCGTGTATTTTAAAGTTAAAATATTTTAAAAGAGCGATTGGCTCAATAGAATTAGAGAACCACATGATCTTTGTAGAATTACCCACCACCCCCAACCCAGTTTCCTTTGCTATGTGGGACCAGGATATCAGCCTGGGAAGGGGACTCTTCCCATGCCTCCAGGCTTGGATTTTTCAGCCTGAGCGCTATTCTTTAATGGTGCCACCACCTACCTTCCTGCAACGCCCCCTCCAGCTCCCAGGGGAGAATTTAAGTGCTATTTTCCCAGAGGCCACCAAGGCTTTCCAGCTGCACCAGTGCCCCTGCTGGCAACTGAGATTCCCCTGGGACATGAGAATCCGAGGGTCCCGCTAATGACCAGGCTACAACCATCTGGGAAAACTTGAGTTCAAATAACACAACCAATCCTATTCTACAGATCTGAATCCAACTCAAGAAGAACTGAAATTTAATGGGATGTACCAATACTAATATCAATACTGGTTGTTTACACCTGGAGTTCATTCTGACTGTTTAGTGCCTATGGTCTACCAGTTGTTAGATATTTTGGCTATTACCTCTGTCCTCTGCCGCTTCTCCTTGCTTCAATCCCCTGAACTGCCTTCTTCCCACTAATCTGGGCTTCCTCCCCTGATTCTGCCTGTTGCAGCTAATTATCTTCAATCATCAGATGAGGCCCAGCATAACACAGATGGCATGCACAAATTGGGTCATTTGAGAAGAGTTTAATAAGGGATTATTTATAAAAGTGTGGGCAGAGTATAGGGAAACCCCTAGGGATAGGGCAGTACCCTCGGGCAGAAAGAGAGACCAGCAGTAGAACGAGATGAGTGGAGAGGGCCATGGCAGGAGCTAAGACTTGTGATTGATTACCGGAGGCAGCCAGCTCACTGTGACTCATCAGAGAGTGAACCTGGGAAATTAAAAACCCCAGCTTTCCTTCCTCTTTCCATCTCCTATAGGTATCCCATTTTCTTAACCACACAGAGGGCACAGGCACCATCCATAAAGTTCAGCTTCCCAGGCACAAAGTGTAGAGGAGAAGGGTAGAGCATAGACCTGGAGAGGCAAGTGAAATATATTTAGCACTCCTCCCACAGCATTTTAGAAAAACTTTATCATGGAAAAATTTCAAACATGTTTTTTAAAAATAGAGAGACTAGTACAGCGAACCCCACATACTTATCATCCAACGTCAACAATTATCCATTTAGAGCCAATCTCATTTTATCTATAGCTTTACTAACTCTGCTTCCTTGTTATTTTGCAGCAAATGCCAGACATATTTCATCTGTCAGTAATTCATATGCAACTCTAAAAGATGAGAATTCTTTTCAAACCACAAAACAATAGCAAAATAAATAAATTAAAATTTTCTTTATATCATTGAATATCCAATCAATGTCAAATTTCCAGTTGTCCAATAAATATCATACATGGTTTTTTAAAAAAATTGCGTGAATCAAGATCCAAATAAAGGCTAATCCTTGCATTGGTTGATGTCTTTTGAGTCTCTTTTAAATCTATAATTTCCTCCTCTATCACTTTTCTTTTTTTTTTTTTGCAATTCATTTGTTAAAAAAAAACACAAAACATTTGTCCTGTAGCATTTTTCCACAGTCTAGATTTTCGTGATTTTATTCCCACAGTCTACTTTAACATGCCTTGTACTTTGTATTTCGTGGAAGTTTATAGTTGGTTCTAGAGGCTTAATCAGATTTAGGTCCAATTTTTATTACTACTTGATAGATGCTGATGTAGTCTTCCTTCAGAAAGCACGAAGAGTCTGGTTGACAATTTTTGTGATGTTAATAGCCATGATAATTGATGCGTAGGTTCATTAACTCATTGCAAAATGATGATATTCAATTTACTCCTTTTCTTGTGTTGGCAATTTTGTATCTTGGTTTATGTTTTTTCAGTTCATAATTCTTCATGGAACTCCCTCATGCCACCTGGTGTAGCCCTAATGCATCCTTTTTAATGGCTGCACAATTTTCATGGTATGGATGTACTAAGTTCTTCCTTTTGACAAGTTTTCACTTGGTGCGTCATATTTTTGGAACTACTATAAGCAATGCTGCAATAAAACATCCTTTTACACATGTCCTTACTTATTAGTACTTTGCTTCCTATGTAACAGATTTTCAAGAGTTGGTTTATTAAGGAAATGCAGTATTTTAACATTAACAAATGTTACCAGATTACTTTTTTAAAAGATTTTATTTATTTATTTTTAGAGAGGGGAAGGGAGGAAGAAAGAGAGGGAGAGAAACATCAATGTGTGATTGCCTCTCCCGCGCCTCCCACTGGGGACCTGGCCCACATCTCAGGCATGTATGTGCCTTGACTGTGAATCAAGCCAGCAATCCTTTGGTTCGCAGGCAGGCACACAATCCACTGAGCCATACCAGCCAGGGCTACCAGATTACTTTTTAAAATGGCCATAATACTTCAGGGTCCACCAAAAATGTGCAAGAGTACCCTTTAATCCACATCCTCACCATTTATAGATATTATAAATGGTGAGGATGTGGATTAAAGAGATGGACATAAAATAATGGGCAGATTATGGGCATAAAATAATGTCTCATTGTTTCTGTCTCTAGAGCCAGACTGCTGGATTTAAATTCTGACTCTGCCACTTAGTAGATATGTATCTTGGTCAAATTAACCTCTCAGGATCTGAGTTTCTTTATCTGTAAAATGGAGATGATAATAATAATACCTGCCTTAACATGTTGTAAGGATCGAGTTAACGTGTGTAGAGTACTTAGGACAGTGTCTGGTTCACTGCAAGTGTGTATCATTATTTTTCTGTCCATTTTAACTTATTCTCTTTTTCAATGTAGAGCTTCATGGTATATCACATTGATTTCCTCTAATGTCAGCAGTTCAGCATCTTAAGTCCCCTATTCTTTTACATTCCCACTGATACAAAGCCCATTCTCCTCTCCCTCTTACCCAGACTGCCAGATGTAATTGAACAGACAGTGCCATTAGGAATTGAGACTCTTTTTCCTCAGATGGGTCCTGAACACTAATCAGAAATCTCTCCATATCACTAAATCTGTTTTTCCTCACTTCCCCAAAGCAGGTATCCTAATTTGTCACCACACTTCTTGATCCTCTACTCCACTAAATTTTTAGCTGACTACCTTGAATCTCTTACCTATAACCTTATAGAAGTAGATTAGGCAGATTGACTTATCACACATATCACTTAACACACATATCAGTGTGTGAAGTCTGGAAATATAAAAGGCTTCTTTGAAACTAGGATTTGGCTATGATTTGGGTCATGCCAATCAGAGGCACTTATGCATCAGATGGTGGCATGCTCTCACAGTGAAAAATACTATTTTAAAATTACTTGTAAGTATAGTGTTTTGATCATACAAACCAAGTGGAATATACCCTAAAGACAAAGAATTCTAAAAAAAAATCTCAAACTGCTTTCAGTAATCTTAGTAACATTAGTATTGCTATTTACACACACACACACACACACACACACACACACACACATGATAAGCCTAATTAATTAATGTTGTTAGGAATCAATATTTTCCACAAAAGACAAGAAAGATGCTAATATAAAGTCAAGTAAATTAAGTATAAGCCTTTTAATCAAAATTTCAAATTGGAAATATCAGTATAAACTTACAATTTAGAATTTTTCCCCAAAAAAATTGCACCTCTTAGCTTTGTACACTGAAAAGGCTTAGATACAATGGTGACTTTGGAGCAGTGAACATACCAATACCAAAATAGTGGTCTCCCATCCAAGTACTAACCAGGCCCGACCCTGCTTAGCTTCCGAGATCAGACGAGATCGGGCGCATTCAGGGTGGTATGGCCATAGACCCAAAATAGTGGTCTCTAAATACCATTTTTACCTAAAGGAAACAGGACTCCTTTGAGAAATGGCTGACTCTACACAAAGATAGGAAGTGTACAAAATAAGCAGAGAAACTATCGATGACTACAGGGATTGTGTCAAAAAGTCTCCAACTTGAAGGCACTCCCACTGGTTTAAGATGAAATCATTTGGGCATCAAAATAACAGACTGCTGCAATTGATTGATAAACATCATTTTTTTAAATTTATGAGTTCACAATAATACTAAAAAAATAAAAACTCAGAAAGCTCATTCGTCATCCTTGGAGGTTGCTAAAATACCAATTCATTGTTCTAAAAATTGGTTTTTATTTATTATTTATGTTAGGCATTTATGATTTTTAAAAATTTATTTTTCAATTTCAGTTGACATAGGATATTATATTAGTTTCAGGTGTACAACACAGTGGTTAGATATTTATATACCTTATAAAGTGATCACCCCAAAGTGATCACTAGTACCCATCTGACACCATACATAGTTATTATATTATTATTGATTATATTCTCTATGCTGTATTTTCATCCCCATAAATATTTTTATAATTGGCAATTTGTAGTTCTTGGAGATTTGGAGATATTGTTGAAAAGGGTGAAAGTTTTTATTTTTTTAAGAAAAAGAATCAAAAGAATCAAACATCTGGCCTTTCCTGTACATGAACTGAATTTTTAGGTAACCAAACAGTTGGTGAAGAATGTTCTTTTTAGAAGAAATCCAGATAATATTCAGAATAATGATAAAATTAGAATATCACCATTTTTCAGGTCCTAATAAAATCATGGATCTTAGGGATGATCATAAGTGCTGTTTAAACCATTGGGGAAAGATTGATAGGAAACTTTATAATGGATGAGTCAGGCTGACACCATTTGATACCATTAATCAATTTTAGCCTCACTACAAGAGAGACAGCACACATTATTTACCTCTTGATGTGAAGTGAAGTACACAGCATCAACTATTAAATATTTTGCCTATAAGAAACCTTAACCTAATCAAGCCTCTATAACTACCAATTATCAGGAAACACAGGGAATAGAGAATGATTTAAATGACACCCTGCAGAAGCAATTAACAAAATGAGAGTATAATACATTCTACAGGATAAATGATCCAGTTTTTAAAATAAATCAATGGTATGGGGGAAAAGGAGGTAGAGCTGTTATAGAATAAAAGAAACTTAAGAGCTATAATAACCAAATACCATATATGAGCCTTGCTTGGATCCTGATATGAACAAAATAACTGAAAATGATATCTTTGTGAGAACTAGAGGATGTTGAATATAGCTGGGGATGAGATTATATTAAGGAATTATTGTTCATTATATAAGATGTAAGAGTGGTATGGTATTTATATTACTTCCAAAGTCTTTATTAGGTAGAGATGGTCGCTAAAACATTTGTGGATAAAATTATATAGTCTTGATTTTGCTTTAAAATACTCCAGAAGCAAAACATATTGGAGTGGTGGCTAAGTAAGACAAGATTGGCAAGATATTGATAACTGTTGAAGTCCATAAGGATTTATTAAATTATCATTTCTACTTTCTTATGTTTAAAGATTTGTTTAAATTTTTTGTTGTTGTTCAGTTATAGTTGTACCCATTTCCCCCCATTACTACCCATTACTCCCCCCTGCCCTACCCATCGCCACCTTCCACTTTTAGTCCTCCTCCCCAATTGTCTTCATCCATGGGTCTTCATACATGTTCCTTAAAATAAATGTTTCTTGCCCTGGCTGGTGTGGCTCAGTAGATTAAGTGCCCACTTGCAAACCAAAGTGTCATTGGTTTGATTCCCAGTGTAGGGCACATGCCTGGGTTGGAGGTCAAGTCCCTGGAGGGGGTGCGCAAGAGGCAACCATGCATTGATGTTTCTCTCCCCCTCTTTCTCATTTTTTGCCAAAAAAAATAAATGTTTCTTAAAGACAAAGGCCAAAAAATTGTCACAGATTGGAGGAGACAGAGGAGAAGTAAAGACTAATGCAATGTATCCTGGATCAGATCTTGAAAGAGAAAAGGAAAAATCCAAATAATGTCTGTAGTTTAGCTTAAAGTATTGCACCAGTGTTCATTTCATAGTTTTGATAAATGTACCAAGGTTGTCCAGTCCATTCAGGTTGCTATAACAAAATACCACAGACTGGGTAGCTTATAAACAATAGAAATTTATTTCTTGCCATTATGAAGACTGGAAGTCCACAATCAAGGTGTCAGCATGATCCTCCTATTCATAGTGGAGGATCATAGTGGATGCTCCAAGTTCATAGTGGATGCCTTCTTTCTGTGTCCTCACATGGCAAAGGAGCTAGGAATCTCTCTGGAGTCTCTATTTTATGGTACTAATCCCATTCATGAGAGTTCCACTGTCACAACTTAAACCCTGATTTGGACGCTGGCATGCAGTGTCCGCAGAGTTATGGATGAGATTAGACAAATTGACATGGACTACTGAGTCCTGTGGAGGAAAAGGGACCAAACAGCCACTCTCTCAAGGGAGTATGCCAACCCTTGCCTTGACAGGCTTTTATTAGCTTTTTAATAGCACACATCAAAGAAAGCTTTCATTCATTATACTTAGGTTTGCTTTAGGTAATTACTTTTTACGGATAGCAACAGAAGGGTTGTTACTGATTACTTCTTACAGATTAACAAGGAAGAATGTTGCAAATGTAAGGGAATGATAAGAGTAACAGGTCTGGTTACACTTCAGTCCTTGGGAGAATTAGCACAGACTTCAGGAAGTTACTTTAAAGATATGCAGTAAGCATTTTCTGCCTGAACTCAAGGTAAGAGAGTTTTAGCGAGAGGAAGTCACAAAGCAACCTAGATATAAAGCAGGCCTGATTTCCCACAGGAGAACTTCTTTGTGGGCCCAGTCCTGTGTGCCAACCCACTCCCCACTGGTTTTCCAGCGTGGGTGCTGAGCTACATTTCCACGCCTTGTGAAGTGGTTCCCTACAAAGCCCCATCTCCAAATACCATCTCTTTGGGGATTAAGATTTCAAAATATGAATTTTGAGAGGACACAAACATTGATACCATAGCAATGGTTATAAAAAATGTTAACATTAGAGAAAATCAGGTGAAGAATATACAGGAATTATCTGTACTATCTTTGCAGCTCTTCTGTAAACCTAAAATCATTTAAAAACAAAGTATTCAAATAAATATCCTTTAGTGTCTACACATAACAAGTTTCTTAAAGTGAACTTACACCTTCAGAGAAAAATACTTACATCTCTATCATTGGCTTTTAATAATTCTTGAAAGATAAGGAAATTGGCATACTTACACTACCTTTATATTTTTTCCCCTCCAAGATCTCCAGAATGTGGTTGGCTACATTATTATCTCTACGTATATAATCACAGTATTTATAACACTTACATGCAATTCTCTTTCTATAGTTGCTTTAGCCTTTTAGTAATTTTTATTATTATATCTGTTGGTAGAAATCTACCAGACAGTTGTGTCTTCAATGAAGGCACTTGGGAACTATAAAAGCTTCTGTTTGTGCCATTGTACTTGGATGGCAATCTGGTTTGGCACATATTCTCCTTCCCTGAAGACTTGGTAGGCATTACTCCTCCATCTTCTAATGTCGAATGCTATTATAGAGATGCTGGAAGTCAGATGAATTTTTTCCCATTCACAAGCAATTTGGTTTATTTGCAAGGATTCTCATAGGATTCTTTATATCTGAAGTCCATTAACTTCATTAGGCTATGTGTTGAAGTTACTATATCACTATCAATTTTATCTGTGACAGCTTTATTCCTTTGAGGTAAAATTCAAGTTTTATTTCTGGAAAAATTCTTGAATTACATTTTTTAGCAACTTTGTTGATATTGTTTCATTTAATCTATTATTTTATTCAGAAACAACAACCATATATCTGGTAGATCTCCTTTGTTCTCTACATATGTCATTTTCTTTTTAATCCTTTTAAACTTAAAAAAACTATTAGTTATATTCTCATTCATTTTGATCTCTTTTCTCAAGCCTTTATTTCGTGCCCATGGCTTTTTTTTAGCAACACCACTTTTATTTTTGTTATTTCTAATATGACCTTCATTTTTCCTCTGCTACTATATTTTCTCCATTTCTTTCTTGAGCATTGCCAACTCATTGTTTATCTCATTTACCTTATTTCTTTCTTGAGCTATTTTATCTCTGTTTAAGCTGCTGATTCACAGGTTTCATTTTTATTACACATTTTGAATTCTTATATAATCTTTGATCATGGTTTTCATTTCTTTCTATGGCAAACTACTCTGCTGTGTGCTCTTTGGCCTTTTCTTGGCCATGACCTCTATTCTTAAGAATATTTTTGTATATGTTCTTTGGGATTGGAGTTTTAGGGTTCTTAGGATACAATCATAGCAGCGCAATTTAGAATAGCCAGGACTTGGAAGCAACCTAGGTGCCCGTCAGTAAATGAATGGATCAAAAAACTATGGTACATATACACAATGGAATTCTATGCAGCAGAGAGAAAGAAGGAGCTCCTACCTTTTGCAACAGCATGGATGGAACTGGAAAGCATTATGCTGAGTGAAATAAGCCAGGTGTTGAAGGACAAATACCATATGATCTCACCTTTAACAGGAATCTAAGCAACAAAACAAACAAGCAAGCAAAATATAACCAAAGACAATGAAATACAGAATAGGGGGACAGTGACCAGAGGGGAGGGAATTTCAGGGGAAATAGGGGAGAGATTTAGAAGAACAAATATAAAGGATACATGGACAACAACTGAGAAGGGTGGAAATGGGAGGGAGGGGGAAGCCTGGGGGGGATGGGATGGGAGTAATAGACAGAAAACTGTACTTGAAAAATAATTAAATTAATTTTTTTTTAAATCTTTTAAAAAAGAATATTTTTGTATAGTTCTTAAACTGGCTTCTTTTAATTATTACTAATATTTCAATGATGATTGATTTTCCCAAACCAGCACTTTGTGGAAGATACAAAGGACAAAGCTGAGGTTTGAACAGCAAAATTTGGTTCAGAGTTTGGAGCCCCTTAAGGTATAAAATAATCTATGTAAAAAACTCACAGAGTGAGCTTTTTTTTTTTTCAGTAAAATACTTTTTTCCTTTTTATTGAATTTATCAGGGAGACACTGGTTACCAAAATCCTACAGGTTTCAGATGCACAATTCTACAACATGTCATCTATACACTGTATTGTGTGTTCACCACTCCCAGATAAGTGTCTGTCTATCACCATTTACCCCCCCTATACCCTCCTCTACCTACCCTTGGTAAAGCACTTTTGATAAAATGTGCTTTAATGTCATGGCCAATTTCTAATTTGATAGATTACCTTTCTCCTAACAAATTTCTTTTTTTGTTTGTTTGGGTTTTTTTGATATAATTTTTATTTAATTCTTGTTCAAGTACAGGTTTCTGTCTTATATTCCCAACCCTGCCCGCCCCCCACCCCATGCTCCCCGCCTCCCTCCCCCTTTCCACTCCCCACCCTTAGTTATTGTCCATGTGTCTTTTATACTTGTTCATGTGAGTCCATTCCCTTTTCCCCTATGATTCTCTCCCCTCTCCCCTCAGGGCCCTGACAGCCTGTTCCATATTTGAGTGTCATTGGTCGTATTTTGCTTGCTTGTTTGGTTTGTTTAGATTCCTGTTAACGGTGAGATCATATGATATTTGTCTTTCACCGCCTGGCTTATTTCGCTCAGCATAATGCTTTCCAGTTCCATCCATGATGTTGCAAAGGGTAGTAGTTCCTTCTTCCTTTCTGCAGCATAGAATTCCATTGTGTAAATGTACCATAGTTTTTTGATCCAGTCATTTACCGATGGGCATCTAGGTTGCTTCCAACTCTTGGCTATCGTAAATTGTGCTGCTATGAACATCGGGGTGCATAGGTTCTTTTGGATTGGTGTTTCAGGGTTCTTAGGATATACTCCCAAGAGTGGAATTGCTGGGTCAAAAGGTACGTTCATTTTTAGTTTTCTTAGAAAATTCCATACTGTTTTCCATAGTGGTTGTACCAGTCTGCAATCCCACCAACAGTGAACTAGAGTCCCCTTTTCCCCACAACCTCTCCAGCACTTGTTGTTTGTTTCTTTGTTTATGATAGCCAATCTGACTGGTGTTAAGTGGTATCTCATTGCGGTTTTAATTTGCATCTCTCTGATAGCTAGTGATATCGAGCATCTTTTCATGTGTCTCTGGATTCTCTGTATGTCCTCCTTGGAGAAATGTCTGTTCAAGTCCTCTGCCCATTTTTTGATTGGGTTGCTTGTCTTCTTTGAGTGGAGCCGAATGAGTTCTTTGTATATTTTGGAGATTAAACCCTTATCTGAGGTATCATTGGCAAATATGTTTTCCCAAGCTGTTGCTTCTCTTTGTATCTTGATACTGTTTTCCTTAGCCATGCAGAAGCTTTTAATTTTGATGAGATCCCATTTGTTTATTCTTTCCTTTATGTTCCTTGCTCTAGGGGACGTATCAGTAAAAATATTGCTGCGTGGAATATCTGAGATTTTCTTGCCAAGGCTCTCCTCTAGGGTTTTAATGGTTTCACGGCTTATATTTAAGTCTTTTATCCACCTTGAATTTATTTTGGTGTATGGTGTAAGTTGGTGCTCGAGTTTCATTTTTTTGCATGTAGCTGTCCAGTTCTCCCAACACCATTTGTTGAAAAGGCTGTCTTTACTCCATTTTATGTTATTGCCCCCTTTGTCGAATATTAATTGACTGTAGAGAGTTGGGTTTATTTCTGGGCTCTCACAGAGTGAGCTTAATAGCAGAATGGTGATTACAGAGGAAGGAGCTACTGAACTTAAATGTATATCAGTAGAATTTTTTTAGTTTGAACTACAAAGAGAACAAAGCCTGAAAAAATGAATGGAACCTTGGGGAAGCATAGGAGAATAATAGAAAGCTAAAATTTATGTCATCTGAGTTCTAAAAAGAGAGGTGAAAGAGTGTGGTGCTGAAAAACAATAATTGAAGAAATAGTGACTGAAGACTTCCCCAATTTGGTGAAAGACCTAAACCTCCAGGTCCAAAAAAACTTGATGAATTCAAACAAGATAAACAAAAAGAAATCCATACCCAGATACATCCTACTCAAACTGCTGAAAACTAAAGACAAAGGAAAAATTGCAAAAGCAGAAAGCAAAACAATATAGTATTACCTATTAAGAACAATTATTTGAATGACTACAGATTTATCAGAAACCATGGAGATGAGAAGGAAGTGACACAAAGTTTTTGTGTTGAAAGAAAGTCAACACAGAATTTTATATCTAATGAAAGTATTCAAGAATCAAGGTGAGCCCTGGCTGGTGTGACTTAGTTTATAGAGCACTAGCCTGTGAACCAAAAGGTCACTGCTTTAATTCCCACTCAGGGCACATGCCTGGGCTGTGGGCCAGGTCCCCAGGTAGGGGTATGTGAGAGACAACCATTGGATGTCTCTCTCACACATCAATGTTTCTCTTCCTCTCTTTCTCCCTCCCTTCCCCTCTGTCTAAAAATAAATAAGTAACATCTTTTTAAAAAGGAATCAAGGTAATATGGTCATTATCAGAGGGAAACGTGGGTCGGGGGGCAGGAGAGGGTAAGGGTGGAATAAATGGTGATAGAAAGAGACATGACTTGGGGGAGTGACTGTACAATACAATATACAGATAATGTATTATAGTATTGTACATCTTAAACCTATATTATTTGATTGACCAAAGCAATCCCAATAAATTCAATTAAAAGATAGGAAAAATAAAAATAAATACAAGCATTATAAGAAAATATAGGGAATATTTTTATGAACTCGGGATGGGAAAGTTTCATAAACAAGGCAAAAGTCTCAGAAACCAAAGAATTTGATTACATTTGAAATTTAAACTTCTGTATGGAAAATACCCCATAAACAGAGTGAAAGACAAGTGACAGACTTGATAGGGGAGAAAATCCTTGTAACACGTATAACAAAACAAAGATTCATTGTCAAAAATGATCAAGACTTCCTATAAATAAATTTTTCAATGATAAAAACCCATGTTTAAAAAAGGCAAAGATATAATAAGTAGGCAATTTGTAGAAGAACTAACAAGGTGGCCAGTAATTTATAAAAACTCTTGAACACTAGATATCAAAGAAATATGGTATTTCTGTAGTTACCAAATAGTCATGGGGTTGTAAAGTACAGCATAGGGAATATATAGGGTAGGGGAAAAGTTAGTTTACACTTGTGAGCACATGAAACAGTTTATTCTTCTATTATTTTTTATTAATTACTGTATTATTTCCCATATGAATAACTGTAAAGCTACTTTTGCCCCACCCTGTAATCAATAATATTGTAATAACTATGTATGGTGCCACATGGGTATTAGAATTATCAGCAAGGGGAATCACTTTGTAAATTGTATAGATGTCTACTATGCTGTACACCTGCAACTAATATAAAATACTGTTGAATGTCAACTGTAATTGAAAAAATAAAAAATAAAGAGACAAACAAAAAAAATCAAGGTAAAACAATGGTGTTCTCAGGCAAACTAAGAGAAGTCATTGCCAGCACCACTTTTCTAAATGAATTGCTAAAGGAAGTTCTTCAGACAGAAAGGAAATACTAGCAGAAGGAAACTTGGCCCTGGTTGGTGTTGCTCAGTGGATTGAGCATGGGCCTGTGAACCAAAGGGTCACTGGTTTGATTCCCAGTCAGGGCACATGCTTGGGTTGCAGGACAGGTCTGGGCCCCAGTAGGGGGAATGAGAAAGGCAACCACACGTTGATATTTTTCTCACTCTCTCCTTCCCCTCTATCTAAAAATAAACAAATAAAACATTTAAAAATAAAAATAAATAAATACATTAAAAAACTTGGACCATCAGGAGTGAAGAAAGAGCAATAGAAATGGTAAATATCTGGTTACATAAAAATAGGCTAACTCTCAAGTTCTTTAAAGTATGTTTGATGATTAAAAGCAAACTATATCAATGTTTGATGGGATTTTCAATGTACGTTGATGTAGAACATAAGACAACCACAATATAAAGGGAGGAAGGTAAAATGACCTATATGGTGGTAAGGTTTCTATATTCTACTTGGTGGTAAAATATTGATTCAAAATAGAGTATAAAAAATTAAGTATGTATATTTTAATCCCAGGAGCAAACACTAAAAAAAACTATATGAAGAGATGGTAAAAAAACCATAATACATAAATTAAAATGAAACAAAATGTTCAAATTATACTAAAGAAGGCAGGAAATAGAAACAAAAAAAGAATGAACAAACAGATGATAAATAATAAACCTAAATGCAAACATATCAATAACTGCATAAAATGTGAATGGTATACATATACCAATTAAAAAATGAAGTTTCAAAATAAGCAACACTGACAGAACTAAGAAGGGAAATGCACAATTATATTTGGAGACTTTGATGTTCTGTTCTCAATAATCAATAGAACTAGTATAAACTAAACAAGGGTATAGAATTGAGCAACGCTATCAATAAACTGGTCTAACTGGTACTTATGTAACAACCCAAATAAGAGCAGAATACATTCCTTTCTAAAAAAATACACATGGAATATTCATCCAGACAGATCACATCCTGGGTCACAAAACAAACCTCCACATATTTAAAAGGACTGAAATCATAGAGTATATTCTCTGACTATAATACAAACTAGAAATCAGAACAGAAAAGTTTCCAATAAGAAATTAAACAACATATTCCTAAATACTCATGGATCTCAAATGAAATTAGAAAATATTTTAACTGAACAAATATGAAACTACAATATATCAAAATTAGTGGGATGCAGCTAAATAAGTACTTAGATATTTGTAGTATCAAATGTTGATATTAGAAAAAATAAAAGATCTTGAATCAGTAATTTATTCTTCCACCCTAAAAAACCTAGAAGAAAAGCAAGCAAAAGGAAAGGAATAACAAAGATAAGAACAGAAATAAAATTGAAAACAGAACATGAAACAAAAACTGCTTGTTTGAAAATATTAGTAAAAAACATCTGACAAGACACAAATTATCATTATCATAAATAAAAGAATATTGCTACAGACTTTGTATACATTAAAAGAGTAATAAGGGAATATTGTGAATACTTTCATGGATGAAATTTGACCAATTAAATAGGCCAATTCCTCAATAAGTAAAAACTACCAAAAATTACTCAAGGAAAAACATAACCTGAATAGTCAAATAACTATTAAAGAAATTAAATACATGTTAAATATTTTTGAAAAAGGAAAGCTCCAGGTTCAGCAAAGTTTACCAAACATTTAAAGAATAAATACCACTTTGACACGATCATTTTCAGAAAACAAAAGAGGACACTTACCAATTCATTTATGAGGGCAGTATTATTGTGGTACCAACACCAGATAACAACCTTCCAAGAAAAGAAAACAATATATTAAATATGCATTGTTGCCCTGGCTGGTGTAGCTCAGTGGATTGAGCACGGGCCTGTGAACCAAAAGATCGTGGTTCAATTCCCAGTCAGGGCACATGCCTGGGTTGCAAGCCAGTTCCCAGCAGAGGCCAGTTCCCAGCAGGGGACTCATGAAAAGCAACCATACATTCATATTTCTCTCCCATTCTCCTTCCCTTCCCTTCTAAAGATAAATAAATAAATAAATACTTTTTTTTAAATATACATTGTGACAATATACACAATCATAAAGAAAACAGTAATAAATCAAGTCTAGGAATATATAAAGGAAACCCTGTAACTAAGTGGAACTTATCCTAGGAATACAAGGCTCATCCAGTGTGCAAAAATCAATGTAATCCATTGTATCAACAGGCTATTAGGGAAAAACGCACATGATCATATCAAATAATGTAGAAAAAGTATTTGACAAAAGTCAACATCCACTCATGAAAACAAAAGCCTCTCAGCAGACTAAAAATAGAAACTTTCTCAGCCTGATAGAAGGCATATACAGGGGACTTCTGGCCAAGATGGAGGCGTAAGTGAAAATGCTGTACCTCCTTGCACAACCAAATTTAACAACAACAAAGATTTAGAAACAAAAACACAAGCAGAACAGACAGAAAATTGAACTGTATGGAAGTCCAAGAAAAACTAACCATTCATCCAGACTCATAACAGGGGCACACTCGGTGGCTGGCAGAGAGGGGTTGCAGCAGGAAAAAGCAGTGGCTGCCAGACCGACCCAGGTGCGCAGGCGGCGGTTGACAAATCCCAGGCATGGGGTGGCAATGGGAAGACCCTGTGAGGGCACAAGGCGGCTGGCTGACTGCGGTCACACATTCACGGGCAGATAAACCAGGTGAAAAAACAGACAGTGAGACAGACCATGCAACCCAGGGCCACAGCAAGAGGAATTAAAGCCTAAAAGCACCTATTGGAAAAACTTTTGGGAATTGAGGTGCTGGGAGAGGCTCTCAGCCTCACAGGAGAGTTCGTCGGAGAGACCCACAGAGTCCTAGAACATACACAAACCCACCCACCTGGGAACAAGCACCAGAAGGGCCCAATTTGCTGTGGGAAGAGGTGGAGGGTACCAAAACCCGAGAGAGAGCATGGAACAAACACCATTGCTCCCACTATGACCCTGCTCCCACATACAGCATCATACCCCAGAGATGTGGGTTGCCCCACCCTGGTGAACACCTAAAGCTCTGCCACTCATACATAACCAGCACAAACAGACCAAAACATTATCGCTCAAGCACAAGAACAGCTCAAAGCCCCAGAGCCAATACATTTAAGTGACCAAAAGATAGCCAACCTATCAGATGCACAGTACAAAATACTGATGATCAGGACGTTCACAGAACTGGTTGATTTTAGTCACAATTAGATGGAAAAATGAAGGCTACACTGAGCGAAATGAAAGAAAATGCACAGGGAACCAATAGTGGTGGAAAGAAAACTGGGACTCAAATCAATCGAGTGGACCAGAAGGAAGAAAGAAACAACCAAACAGAAAAGAAGGAAGACATAAGAATTTTAAAAAAATGAAGAGAGGCCTAGGAACCTCCAGGACATCTTCAAACTTTTCAACATCCAAATTATAGGGGTACCAGAAGGGGAAGAGGAAGAGCAACAAGTAGAAAATTTATTTGAACAAATAATAAAGGAGAACTTCCCCAATCTGGCAAAGGAAATAGACTTCCAGGAAGTCCGGGAAGCTCAGAGAGTCCCAAAGAAGGTGGACCCAAGGAGAAACACACCAAGGCACATCATAATTGCATTACCCAAGATTAAAATGAAGAAGAGAATTCTAAAAGCAGCAAGAGATAAGGGGACAGTCAGCTATAAAGGAGTTCCCATCAGACTGTCAGCTGATTTCTCAAAAGAGACCTTACAGGCAAGAAGGGGCTGGAAAGAAGTATTCCAAGTCATGAAATCCAAAGACCTACAGCCAAGATTGCTTTATCCAGTGAAGTTTTCATTTAGAATGGAAGGGCACAGAGCCACGGAAATGGAGATCACATGGAGGGTAACTAACAGGGGAGTGGGAGGAGGAGAAGTGGGGAGTAGGTACAGAGAATAAGTAGCATAGATGGTAGGTAGAAAATAGACCGGGGGGAGGGCAAGAGTAGTGTGGGAAATGTAGAAGCTAAAGAACTTGTGACACGTGGGCATGAACTAAAGGGGGGAATAGGGGGAGGGGTTGCAGGATGGAGAGGAATGAAGGGGGGAAATGGGACGAGTATAATGGCATAATCAATAAAATATATTTTAAAAGATGAAAAAAGGCATACACAAAAAAACAGCAAGCATCATTATTAATAATGAAAGGTTGAACATTTTTCTTCTAAGATTAGGAATAAGGCAAGGAAATACACTCTCCCCACTCCTATTCAATTTCATTCTGGAAGTCTTAGCCAGTGCAATAAGGTAAGAAAAAGGAAATTAAAGGCATACATATTGAAAAGAAAGGAGTGAAACTGCTCTTACTCACAAGAAACATGATCGTGTATGGAGAAAACCCAAAGGAATCCTCAACTAATTTTTTCTAGAATAAGTAAGTTAGCAAAGTCACAGGATACAAGGTCAACATACAATAATTTTGTATATTAACAATTTGGCAGTCATGTTTCTATGTACTAATGATTTGGAAACCAAAACATTTTAAAATACTATTTACATGGCTCCAAAAACGAGATGTATCTATGTGTAAATCTAACAAATAATATATAAGATCCATATACTAAAAACTATAAAAAGCTGATGAAAGAAATCAATGACAGAAATAAAGGGAGAGACATGCTGTCGTCATGAATTGAAGGATTCAATATAGAAGAGATGTCAGTTTCCCCAAATTTTTCTGTAAGTGTAGTACAATTCCAATCAAATTCCAGGATAAGTTTTTTTAGATATAACAAGTTGATTCTAGAATTTATATGGAAAAATCAAAGGAACCAGAATAGGTAAAAATTTGTAAAGAAAAGAATAAACTTGTAGGAACATACTACCTGATTTAAGACTTACTGTAGAGCTACATCAATCAAAATTATGTGGTATTCTGGAGGGGAATAGACAACATTGACTAATAGACAAAAATCAGAGGAACAAAATAAAGAACTCAAAAACAGATACAGAGATATGTATACAGCTGAATTTCAACAAAGTTGCAAAAGTGATTTGATAGAGGGAAAATGGCCTTTCCAACATGGTACATATTTAGCGGGGGTTAAAAATATCTCAGTCTAGAAACACTGCTTGCCTCCTTACACAACCACATCAGCATTACAACACAGTTATAGAACAACCATCACTCAGAAACTTCAAAAATCAAGTTGAATGCACCCAACATAGGAGCACCCAAATATTTAGAGAAAATCTTAGAGGACTTCAAGAAATATATTGACAGCAACACAATTATAGTAGGGGATTTTAACACCCTACTGTCAAAAATGGACAGATCTTCCAAACAAAATATCAACAAAGATATTGTGACATTGAACAATGCCCTAGATGAAATAGACTTGACTGATATATATAGAGCCCTTCATCCCAAAGAAGCTACATACACATTCTTTTCAAATGCCCGTGGAACATTTTCAAAGATAGACCACATGATAGAACACAAAACGAGCCTCAACAAATTCAAGGAAATTGAAATCATACCAAGCATTTTCTCTGACCACAAGGGACTGAAATTGGACACCAACCCCAAAGGAAAAACCCGAAACACCCCAAATCATGGAGACTGAATGGCATGCTATTAAACAACGAATGGGTCAAGAATGAAATTAGGGAAGAAACCAAAAATTTCTGGAAACAAATGAAAATGAACTCTGAACAACCCAAAATTTATGGGACACAGCAAAGGCAGTCCTGAGAGGGAACTTCATAGCAATACCAGCCTATCTAAAAAAGATAGAAACGTTTGAAACAAACAACCTAACCCTACGCCTACAAGAACTCGAGGAACAACAACAAAGACAGCCCAGAGCAAGTAGAAGGAAGGAAGTAACCAAGATCAGAGCAGAATTAAATGACATAGAGATTCAAAGCACAATTGTAAGGATCAATGAATCCAGGAGCTGGTTTTTGAAAAGATAAACAAAATTCACAAGCGATTAAATAAACTCATCAAGAAAAGAAGAGAGAGGACCCAAATAAACACAATCAGAAATGAAAGAGGAGAGATTACAACTGACGGCACAGAAATACAAAGCACTGAAAGAAATTACTATGAAGAATTGTATGCCATAAAATTTGAAAACCTAGGTGAAATGGACAAATTTCTAGAAAAACATAATCTTCCAAAACTCAGTGAAGAAGAAGTAGAAAGCCTGAACAGTCCAATAACAGCAGGTGAAATTGAAGCAGTAATCAAACAACTCCCATCACACAAAAGCCCTGGACCAGATGGTTTCACAGGAGAATTCTACAAAGATTTTAAGGAAGAGCTAACCCCTATTCTTCACAGACTATTCTAAAAAATCCAAAGTGATGGAAGACTCCCAAACTTTTTATGAAGCCAGCATCATCCTAGTTCCAAAACCAGAAAAAGACAAAACAAAGAAAACTTCAGGCCAATATCACTGATGAACATAGATACTAAAATCCTCAACAAAATATTGGGGAATTGCATTCAACAATACATTAAAAGATCATACACTATGACCGAGCGGGATTCATCCCAGGGATGCAAGGATGATTCAATATCCAGAAATCAGTAAATGTAATATACCACATAAACAAAAGCAAAGACAAAAATAACATGGCCATATCAATAGATGGAGAAAAAGCTTTTTATAAGGTACAACACCCATTCATGATAAAAACACTCAGCAAAATGGGAATAGAGGGAGCATTCTTCAATATAATAAAGGCCATATATGAAAGACCTACAGCCAACATCATACTCGATGGGCAAAATCTAAAAGCTTTTCCACTAAGATCAGGAGCAAGACAAGTTTGTCCACTTTTGCCACTTCTATTCAGTATATTATTGGAAGTTTTAGCCACAGTGATCAGACAAGAAAAGGAAATAAAAGACATCCAAATCGGAAAGGAGGAAATAAAACTTTCATTGTATGCAGATGATATGATAGTGTACATGGAAAATCCTACAGACTCTACGCAAAAACTGCTCAATGTAATAATTGAATTTGGCAAAACAGCAGGACACAAAGTCAATATCCAGAAATCAAAGGCATTTTTGTATACTAAAAATGAAACAGTAGAAGCAGAAATCAAGAAAAAATCCCATTCGATATAGCAAAAACAAAAATAAAATATCTGGGAATAAATCTAACCAAGGAGGTAAAAGACCTGTATGCAGAAAACCACACAACACTGAAGGAAGAAATCAAGGAAGACACACAAAAAAATGGAAACATATACCATGT
Organism: Sturnira hondurensis; assembly: GCF_014824575.4. Taxonomy (NCBI): domain Eukaryota; kingdom Metazoa; phylum Chordata; class Mammalia; order Chiroptera; family Phyllostomidae; genus Sturnira; species Sturnira hondurensis. The sequence continues at coordinate 75,248 of NW_028085683.1, read as the reverse complement.
TAATGGATTGGAAGAATTAACATCATCAAAATGTCCATACTACCCAAAGCAATTTACAGATTCAATGAAATATCTATTAAAGTACCAATGGTATATTTCACAGACATAGAACAAACACTTCAAAAATGTATATGGAACCATAAAAGACCCCGAACAGCAGCTGCAATTTTGAGAAAGAAGAACAAAGTAGGAGGGATCACAATACCTGATATCAAATTGTATTACAAGGCTACTGTACTCAAAGCAGCCTGGTACTGGCATAAAAACAGGCACATAGACCACTGGAATAGAACAGAGAGCCTAGAAATAAACCCAACTCTCTACAGTCAATTAATATTTGACAAAGGGGGCAGTAACATAAAATGGAGTAAAGATAGCCTCTTCAACAAAGGGTGTTGGGAGAACTGGACAGCTACCTGCAAAAAAATGAAACTAGAGCACAAACTTACACCATACACCAAAATAAATTCAAGGTGGATAAAAGACTTAAAAAGAAGCCATGAAACCATAAAAATCCTAGAGGAGAACATTGGCAAGAAAATCTCAGATATTTCACACAGCAACATTTTTACTGATATGTCCCCTAGAGCAAGGGACATAAAGAAAAGAACAAACAAATGGGATCTCATCTAAATAAGAAGCTTCTCCATGGCTAAAGAAAACAGTACTGAGATAAAAAGAGAACCAACTGTTTGGGAAAACATATTTGCCAATGATACCTCAGACAAAGGTTTCATCTCCAAAGTATACAAAGAACTCACATGACTCCATTCTACAAAGACAAGCAACCCAATTTAAAAAATGGGGAAAGGACTTGAACAGACACTTCTCCAAGGAGGACATACAGAGGACCCAGAATCACATGAAAAGATGCTCAATATCACTAGCTATCAGAGAGATGCAAATTAAAACCACAATGAAATACCACTTTACACTGGTCAGAATGGCCATCATAAACAAAGCAACAAATAACAAGTGTTGGAGAGGTTGTGGGGAAAAGGGGACCCTAGTTCACTGTTAGTTGGATTGCAGACTGGTACAACCACTATGGAAAATGGTATGGAATTTTCTAAGAAAACTAAAAATGGATGTGCCTTTTGACCCAGCAATTCCACTGTTAGGATAATATCCTAAGAACCCTGAAACACCAATCCAAAAGAAGTTATGCACCCCAATGTTCATAGCAGCACAATTTACAATAGCCAAGAGTTGAAAGCAACCTAGGTGCCCATCAGTAAATGAATGGATCAAAAACTATGGTGTATTTACACAATGGAATTCTATGCAGCAGAAAGAAAGAAGGAGCTCCTACCCTTTGCAACCTACCCATGAATGGAAATGGAAAGCATTATGCTGAGTGAGATAAGCCAGGTGGTGAAAGACAAATACCATATGATCTCACCTTTAACAGGAACCTAAACAACAAAACAAAGAAGCAAGCAAAATGCAACCAAAGACACTGAAATACAGAACAGGCTGACAAAGTCCAGAGGGGAGAGGGGAGGGAATTTCAGGGGAAAGGGGGAAGGATTAACATGAACAAGTATAAAGGACACATGGATAAAAACTAAGGCGGTGGGGGGAAAGGGAGGGAGGTGTGGGGCACTGGTGGGGGTGGCTGGGAGTAAAAGACAGAAAATCGTAGTTTAACAATAATTAAATAAAGTTAAAAAAACCCTAACCAAGGAGGTAAAAGACCTGTATGCAGAAAACTACACAACCCTGAAGAAAGAAATCAAGGAAGACACAAACAAATGGAAACATATACCGTGTTCATGGATTGGAAGAATTAACATCATCAAAATGTCCATACTACCCAAAGCAATTTACAGATTCAATGCAATACCTATTAAAGTACCAATGGCATATTTTACAGACATAGAACAAACACTTCAAAAATTTATATGGAACCATAAATGACCCTGAATAACAGCTGCAATTTTGAGAAAGAAGAACAAAGTAGGAGGGATCACAATACCTGATACCAAACTGTATTACAAGGCTACTGTAATCAAAACAGCCTGGTACTGGCATAAAAACAGGCACATAAACCAATGGAACAGAACAGATAGCCCAGAAATAAACCCAAATCTCTGTAGTCAGTTAATATTTGACAAAGGGGGCAGCAACATAGAATGGAGTAAAAATAGCCTCTTCAACAAATGGTGTTTGGACAACTGGACAGCCATGTGCAAAAAAAAAATGAAACTAGAGCACCAACTTACACCATACACCAAAATAAATTCAAGGTGGATAAAAGACTTAAATATAAGCCATGAAACCATAAAAATCCTAGAGGAGAACATTGGCAGGAAAATCTCAGATATTTCACACAGCAACATTTTTACTTATGTGTCTCCTAGAACAAGGGGACATAAAGGAAAGAAAAAACAAATGGGATCTCATCAAAATAAGAAGCTTCTCCATGGCTAAAGAAAACAGTACTGAGATAAAAAGAGAACCAACTGTTTGGGAAAACATATTTGCCAATGATACCTCAGAAAAGGGTCTGATCTCCAAAATATACAAAGAACTTACACGACTCCATTCTAAGAAGACAAGCAACCCAATTAAAAAATGGGGAAAGGACTTGAACAGACAATTCTCCAAGGAGGACATACAGAGGACCCAGAATCACATGAAAAGATGCTCAATATCACTAGCTATCAGAGAGATGCAAATTAAAACCACAATGAGATACCACTTTACACTGGTCAGAATGGCCATCATAAACAAAGCAACAAATAACAAGTGTTGGAGAGGTTGTGGGGAAAAGGGGACCCTAGTTCACTGTTGGTTGGATTGCAGACTGGTAGAACCATTATGGAAAATGGTATGGAATTTTCTAAGAAAACTAAAAATGGATCTGCCTTTTTACCCAGCATTTCCACTGCTAGGATTATATCCTAAGAACCTTGAAACACCAATCCAAAAGAACCTATGCATCCCAATGTTCATAGCACGACAATTTACAATAGCCAAGTGTTGGAAGCAACCTCAGTGCCCATCAGTAAATGAATGGATCAAAAAACTATGGTGTATTTACACAATGGAATTCTATGCAGCAGAAAGAAAGAAGGAGCTCCTACCCTTTGCAACCTACCCATGAATGGAAATGGAAAGCATTATGCTGAGTGAGATAAGCCAGGTGGTGAAAGACAAATACCATATGATCTCACATTTAACAAGACTCTAAACAACAAAACAAAGTAGCAAGCAAAATATAACCAAATGCACTGAAATAGAGAATAGGTTGGCGGGTGGGCTGGGATGGGAGTGAAAAACAGAGAATTGTACTTGAACAACAATTAAATTTAAAAATAAATAAAAGTAAATAAATAAAAGGGAACAGGCTGACAGTGACCAGAGGGGAGGAAATTTCACAGGAGAAGGGGAAAGTTTTACAGGAACTAGTATAAAGAACACATGGACAAAAACTAAGGAGGGTGGAAATGGGAGGGAGATAGGGAGCACTGGGGCAGTGGGCTGGAATGGGAATAAAAGACAGAAAACTGTACTTGAACAATAATTGAAATAAATAAATTTAAATATAAACAAATTGAGTTGAATGAAAGTCTGACAACTACTTCCAGTAGGCCTCACACTAGGCCCCCCAGACCAGGGTTCCAGTGCCAGGAAGATAAGCCCCATAACTTCTGACTACCAGATAAGTTTCCATAACTTCTGACTGTAAAAACCAGCAGGGATTGAGTCTGTGGAAGAAATTTCTGGAGTCCAAAGCAATTCCCCTTAAAGAACCAACACATGAACTTACTCAGACTCACTCTCTCTGAGCTCCAGCAACAGGATAGGAGCTTGAAAGGCACCAGTGGCATACAGGGAGGAACCGAAGTATCTGGCATCAAGGAGAGAGCTGGAGGACAGTTTTCTCTCAGACAGCAAGGCGAACAAAGGCCATTGTCCCTTTCTGAGCCCTCCTTCAACAGAGCTACAGAGCCAGCAGGCAGGTGCCATATCTGAGGTGCACAAGAGGCAACCACACACTGGTGTTTCTCTCCCTCTCTTTCTCCCTCCCTCCCTCCTGTAAAAAATTAAATAAAGCCTTTTAAAAATCTCAGTCTAAACTTCACATCTTATACAAAAATTAACTCAAATGAAATATGGACTTAAATTAAAAACTGTAAATCACTTAGGAAAGATTAATAGAAAACCTTTAGGACCTACGGTATTCCGGAAATTTTTAGACTGGCACCAAAAGCACAATCTATAAAAGGAAAAACTGATAAATTGGAACTCATCAAAATTAAAATTTTTCTCTGTGAATGATCCTTTTAAGAGACTGAAAATACAAACTATAGCCTGGCAGAAAATATTTGCAAACCACACATATGACAGGATTTGTATTTAGAATATATTTTTTAAAACTCAAGAGTAACAAAACAACCAGGTAGAAAATGGACAAAACTCACACATAAACAAACTTTCACTAAATATATATAAATGCAAAATAAGCACATGGAAAGATGCTCAGTATCATTAGCTATTAGGGAAATGCAAAACAAAATCCCAGTGAGATACTACCACACACCTATTAGGATAGCTAAAACAAATGAATATTGACAATACCAAGTGCTGGCCAGAATATAGAATAATTGCAGTTCTCATATACTGCTGGTAGGGATGCGAAATGGTACAGCCACTGTGAAAAACATAGCAGTTGTTTCTTATAAAATTAAACATGTACTTACCATCTGTCCCAACAATCCACCTCCCAGGTATTTGCCCTAAAGCAGGAGTCACCAAACTAATGCAAGTAGGTCATATCAAGCCAAGGTTCTACCTTTGTGTGACCAACAGGCTAAGAATACTTTTTACAATGTTAAGGAGGTTTTTTTTAAAGAATATGTTACAGAGACTACGTGACTCACAAAGCCTAAAATGGACCTTTACAGATGTTTGTCAACCTCTTCCCCAGAGAAATGAAAACTTATGCTCGCACAAAAAACTGAACATTGATTTTTATATCCCCTCTATTCCTTTTGCCCCAAACTAGAAGCAACCCAAAAGTCCCTCCACCAGTAAATGGATTAACAAACTGAATGTGATACATACATAATAATAAAATTCTACTCAGCAATAAAAAGAAATAAACTATTTTACACACAAAAACTTGGGTGAATATCAAAGGCATTGTGCTGAGCAAAAGAAGTCAGTTTCAGAAGGTTATATACTGTCTGATTCCACTTATGTGACATTCTCAACATTATAAAATTAAAGATACAGAAAACAGAACAGTGGTGTTTAGAGTGAGAGGGTATGCCTTAAAGGGTCAGCATGAGGAAGTTATGGGAGTGATGAAACTATTCAGTATCTTTATTGTGGTGGTGCTTATACAAATCTATATATGGTTTAAAATTTATAGAATTGTATACCAAAGAAAAAAGTCCGCTTTAATGTATGATAATTTTAAAAGGAAGATAATAAAAATTTTAAGGTCGCCAAACATTTGACTAAATAAACATAACTTATTTTAAAGTGACTTTTGAGACCTCACTGGTGTGACTCAATTGATTAGGTGTCATTCCTCAAAGAAAAAGGTCACCAGCTCAATTCCTGGTCAGGGCACATGCCTGGGTTGCCGGTTCTGTCCCTGGTAGAGGTGCATGTGAGAAGCAACTGATCATTGTTTCTCTCTCATGTTGATGTTTCTCTCCCTTTCTTTCTCCCTCCCTTCCCTTCTCTCTAAAAATAAATAAAATCTTAAAAAAAAATAAAGTGACTCATAAAAGAAAATGAAGTGTTAAATCAAACTACCAGCATAACAAAAGCAAAAATGCAGGTGCCATTCCAGGTAAAGTTTAGATTGGTTATTAACTTCTATCATTTTCTCAGTCATTACTATAGAAATTATACTATAAAATATTGCTTATGCAAGAAAAAAGAGATGCTGCAGCGGTTAGGTGGCCAATTTCATGAATCCAGGGGCAGATGGAGGATCATTAGACATGCCACAAATAATGTTCTGCAATATCAGTGCCTCTGGAATAACGTTACTAATTAAGACGTTTAAAGCTTCATCGCTAATTTGGCACATGTTAGAACAGTGAGATACAAGTCATTCCCAGAGAGGATAAATAGTGTTTTCAATTTTCATAACCAATATCTAAGATGTCACTGCAGAACAATAACTGGTTCACCATTCATGGGCAGGCACCACAGGGAGATGGGTTTCTCCGGGGTGAGCCTATCCAGGGCCTTATAAGCTAAGGTACTTCTGTTAAAGTGATAATGAACACTCTAATATTACCTCCAGATGGTGGTGGTGATGAATAATTACTCTAATCCCTCTTCATCCAATTAAAGAGTTCCTAGTCAGGTTTTGCAAACCATCATGATATTATTTTACTTTGCCATTCAAGGGCATATCTCTCCACTTAGTCTCTCAAAGTCCGTTTTTTGATAGCTTGTTGAAATGTGATCCTTCTAGATGAGAGAACTAAAATAAAGGAAACGCTGACCATACATCTCAAAGTCTATCATATGCTCTTTCCAATGTACTTGAAGCACTACAAATATCAAGAGAAGAAAATAAACGTATTATTTTTATATCTACCTTACTACAAAAGAAGATGGGAAATATAGTCTAGTAATGTTCCCAAGAAGAACTGATAGATTTGATGAACAACCAGCCAGTCTTTGCCACAAGCAAATTGGTGATGGTGGAGGATGGATTGGAAAGAGAACAATTGAACAACTTTCCCTAGAGGGTGTTCATTAAGTGAACAGTGTCAACCAAGAATGAAGACTATGAGGCAGAGCAATGAGACTGATCTCATATTTGCTTATTAGTTGAGCTTTCCAGGAAGCAGATGCTAAGACAGAGTTGAAGTGAAGAAATGTATTGGTAATCTATCCTGTGAAAGATAGAAGGGGGAGAATGCCATGAAGATCTGACAGTCTTAGCCAATACAATAGGAAGCTCCAAAGCAAAGATTTCCCATTATAGGGGTTCCATATTTGCACAGTCATGTCAAGGGCCTAGTACTCTCAGCACACTCAGTCATTGTTTGGAAAGTACCAAGGAGACAGCAATTCAACAACAATACATGAATGATTTCCCTTTATGAGAAAACTGAAAACCAGTTAAAAGGCTCTTGTACCCCAGGCAAGCCTGAAATCAACTACAGTGAAGCTGGTAGGAAATTTTGTGGCACCCGCTCACCATAGTCTCTCCCTCCAGCACAGTGTCACATAATTGTGAGGAAGCTCCCAGCTCACGGTTTCTCCCTGGGGAAGGAGAGAGAAGACTAAACTGTACATCCAACATTCTGACTATTTAGGGTCTACCTGAACAACTGGCTTCTGTCTCATCTGTCTCAGAAAGCTGACAGGACCCAGCATACTTTAAATGTCTGGCATTGCTGAGAACAAAAAAGAGCTAATTAGCATGCTTCTGCTCCTGAGGACCTGCAGTACAGTAAACAGAGGCTAATACAGCTTTGGCAGCCTCTCCCCCAGGGGGAAAGTGAAGACTGGAGTGTATGTCCAGTGTTCCAGCTTTTCAGGGGGCTGCCAAGGGACTGGTTTCTGTCTCAAGCACAAATGGGACCTAGCATACTTTAGATGCCTGGTGGCTGCTGAGAACAAAAAAGATCAGTGTAGCCTGTTGCTGCTCCAGAGGGCCTGTGGTACAGTAGACAGAGGCCAATATGGGTTGGTAGCTTCTCCTTCAGGTGGGAAAAAGAAGAGTAGAAGCATGCATCTCACATTCTGCCTTGTTGGGGTACTTCCCAAGGGACCAGTTTCTATCTAGCACAACTTGAGCTGCTGACAGGACCTGGATGCCTGGGGACTGCTAGGGGGGAAAAAAACTAGTTGGCATGTTGCTGCTTCAGAAGACCCACAGTAGAGCAGACAGATACCAGACTAAGCCAGAGGTTATAAGCTCCTGAATGAAAGAAACAAACAAATCCTTTTAATTATAAATCAAATGCATAAGTCTAGAGAAGACATATCCACAGAAAAGGTTTGAGAGGCCCCCATAATCTCTAGCCAGGCTGATTAGTGAGGGTCTTTCCCTGTACAAAGGCAGTCTGTAATAAATGGAAGAAGTAGCTATTTCTCCAAATATCAATGGATGTCCACACAAAGCTACAAGGAATATCAAGAAATAGGGGGAATGGTCCGATCAAAAGGACAAAATAAATCTAAAAAAACTGACCCTAAAAATGAATTATCTGACAAATGATACAAAATAACCAGCATAAAGATGCACAATGAAACTTCCACCAAGATGGAGGCATAGGTGGAAACATTGTGCCTTCTCCCACAACCAAGTTTGAATATAACAAAGGTTTGGAGAACAAAGACACAGCCAAAGAACAGAAAAATTGAATTATATGGAAGTCCGACAACAAAGAACCGTTCAACCAGGACAGTAAGAGGGGCGGAGCCAGCAGTGGAGCTGGGTCGGGCAGGACAGATCCCCGACCTAGGCGCGCAAGTGGCCCAGACCCAGTCAGGGAGTGGGGCAGACTGACTGAGGTTGCACATTCGTGCACAGTGAGATGGACCACGCAGGCCCCAGGGGGCAAACCCAGTGGAAGGCTAATGGCAGTGGCGCACTCGCGTACACTGGGACGAAACACGGGGGCCCCAGTGACGGTGGCAGCTGCCGCACCTGTGGGGGCCGCGGCGGGAGGCGGCAGATGGGAAGCCATTGTTCCTCTTTGACCCCGCCCCTACATACAGCGTCACAACCCAGCAACTGAGTTGACCTGCTCTGTTGAACACCTAGGGCTCCGATCCTGCTATGGAATAGGCATGAACAGCCCAAAAGATGGCGCAAGAAGAACTCAAAGTCCCAGAGCCAATAACTCTCAGTGACCAAGAGATTGCCAGCCTCTCAGAAGCACAGTTCAAGACACTGTTTATCAGGATGCTCACAGAACTGGTTGATTATAGTCACAAGTTAGAGGAACATATGAAGGCTAAACTAATTGAAATGAAGGGAGATGTCCAGGAAACCAATAGCGATGGAAAGGAAACTGGGACTCAAATCAATGGAATGGACCAGAAGGAAGAACGAAACATCCAACCAGAAAGGAATGAAGAAATGAGAATTCAAAAAAATGAGGAGAGGCTTAGGAACCTCCAGGACATCTTTAAACGTTCCAACATCCGGATTATAGGGGTACCAGAAGGGGGAAAGAAACAGCCACGAGTGGAAAACTTATTTGAACAAATAATAAAGGAGAACTTCCCCAGTCTGGCAAAGGAAATAGACTTCCAGGAAATCCAGGAAGCTCAGAGAGTCCCAAAGAAGTTGGACCCAAGAAGGAACACACCAAGGCACATCATAATTACATTAGCCAAGACTAAAATGAAGGAGAGAATCCTAGAAGCAGCAAGGGATAAGGGGACAGTCACCTACAAAGGAGTACCCATCAGACTGTCAGCGGATTTCTCAAAAGAGACCTTACAGGCAAGAAGGGGCTGGAAAGAAGTATTCCAAGTCATGAAATCCAAAGACCTACAGCCAAGATTGCTTTATCCAGCAAAACTTTCATTTAGAATGGAAGGACAGATAAAGTGCTTCTCAGATAAGGTCAAGTTCAAGGAGTTCATCATCACCAAGCCCTTATATGAAATGCTAAAGGGACTTATATAAGAAAAGGAAGATGAAAAATGTTAACAGTGAAAGGACAGCAAACTCACAGTTATTAACAACCACACCTAGGAGAGAATCCGAGAAGCAGCCAAGATTGCTTTATCCAGCAAAACTTTCATTTAGAATGGAAGGACAGATAAAGTGCTTCTCAGATAAGGTCAAGTTCAAGGAGTTCATCATCACCAAGCCCTTATATGAAATGCTAAAGGGACTTATATAAGAAAAGGAAGATGAAAAATGTTAACAGTGAAAGGACAGCAAACTCACAGTTATTAACAACCACACCTAAAACAAAAGCAAACCAAGAGAACAGCTAGATCAGGAGTGGAACCATAGAAATGAAGAACACATGGAGGGTTAGCAACAGGGGAGGAGGAGAAGGGGGAGAAGGTACAGAAAATAGCATAGACAGTAAGTAGAAAATAGATAGGGGGAGGGCAAGAATAGTGGGGGAAATATAGAATCTAAAGAACTTGAGACACATGGTTATAAACTAAGGGGGAGAAGGGGGGAGGGAGTGTGTGGGTGGAGGGGAATGAAGGGGGGAATAGAACAACTGTAATGGTATAATCAATAAAATATATTTGAAAAAAGAGTAAAAGATGCACAATGAGCTCAGGAAAATGATGTACAAACAAAATGACATCAACAAAGAGATAGAAAATATAAAAAAGAACCAAACAGAATTTTGGAAATGCACAATGCAATAACTGAATTGAAAAATTCACTAGAGGGGTTCAACAACAGGCTTGATCAAGCAGGAAAAAAATCAGAAACTCAAGAGACAGTTCAATTTGAAATAACCTAATCAAAGAATCAAAATGAAAAAAGGGTGAAGAAAGCCTAAGGGATTTATGTGACATCATTGAGCAGATTAATATGGGCATGGTAGACCCAAAAGAAAAACAGAAAGGAGCAGAAAGCTTATTTAAAGAAATAATGACTGAAAATTTCCCAAATCTGGGAGAGGAAATGGCATCCAGATTCAAGAATCTCAAGCGACACTTTATAATCAAATTCTCAAAAGTCAAAAGCAAATAGAGAATTTTGAAAGCAGCAAGAGAAAAATAACTCACCACATTCAAGGGAGACCCCATAAGAGTTTAAGTGGATATTTTCAACACAAATCTTGCAGACCAGAAGGGATATATTAAAAGTGCTAAAAAAAAAACTGTCAAGCAAGAATACTGTGTTCACCAAAACTGTCCAACAAAAATGAAGGAGAGAGAAAGACTTTGCCAGATAAACGAAAACTGAAAGAGTTCATCACCACTAGGCCAGTCTTATAAGAAATACTAAAGGGAGTCCTGCAAGTTGAAATGAAAACACACTAAATAGCAACACAAAAGTACATGAAAGTATAAAGACCACTAATAAAGGTAAATATAGAAACAAATAGAGAATACTGTAATACTGTATGGTGTGTACGAGTATAACACCTTATTTATGGCATAGAAGTTACAAGACAAGAGTATATAATAACTATAATTATAAAAAAGTATTAATGGATACACAGTATAAAAGATGTAATTTCTGTTCTATGCAGCAGAAAGAAAGAAGGAGCTCCCACCCTTTGCAACAGCATGGATGGAACTGGAAAGCATTATGCTAAGTGAAATAAGCCAGGTGTTGAAGGACAAATACCATATGATCTCACCTTTAACAGGAAACTAAACAACAAATCAAACAAGCAAGCAAAATATAACCAAATACACTGAAATAGAGAACAGGCTGACAGTGACCAGAAGGGAGTGGGGAGGGAATTTCAGGGGAAAGGGGGAAGGGTTTACAGGAACAAGTATAAAGGACACATGAACAAAAACAAGGGGTGGGTGGAAATGGGAGGGAGGTGGGGAGCGCTGGGATGGTAGTAAAAGACAGAAAACTGTACTTGAACAATTAAAATAAATTATTAAAAAAGAAAAATGTAATTTCTGACATTAATAACATAAAGTGGAAGGGGAAAAGCAGAAGTGGAGCATTTTTATACGCGATTGAAGTTATTAGCTTAAAATAGATTGTTATGACTATGTTCATGTAAGTCTCTTGGTAACCCCAAAGAAAATACCTATAGAAGATACACAAAAGAAAATAAGAGAAGAATCAAAGCACATCACCACAAAATAAACTCAATAAAACACAAAGGAAGACAGTAAGAAAAAAAGAGGGACAAAAGAGACAAACAGTAAACCAGGGGTGTCCAACCTTTTGGTGTCTCTGGGTCACACTGGAAGAAGAGTTTTCTTGAGCCACACATTAAACACATTGCAACACATAATCACAGAAAAATTTCATAATGTTTTAAGTAAGTTTATGATTATGTGTTGGGCCACATTCATAGCCATCCTGAGCCATGTGCAGCTTGCGGGCCGCAAGTTGGACACCCCTGTGAGTAAACGTGATCAAAATGGCAGTAGTGAGTCTTTCCATATCAATAATTACTTTAAATGTAACTGCATTAAACTCCCCCAAGCAAAAAACATGGAGTGGCTAAATGGATAAAAAAAGATAAGATCCAAATACTGTCTATAGGACTTTAGATTTAAGAATACACATAGGCTGAAAATGAAAGCATGGGAAAAATATTCCTTGCAAATGGTAACCAAAAGAGAGCAGAGGTGGCCACATTTATATCAGACAAAATAGACTTTAAGTAAAAAAAACTGTCACAAGCAACAAAGAAAGATATTACATTATAATAAAATGGTCAATTCACCAGGAATATGTAACAATTATAAATATGCATACATCCAAATCAGAGCACCTAAATATATGAAGCAAACATTGACAGAACTGAAGAGAATGGCGACATGAAAGCAGTAGATTTTAATGACTCGCTTTCAGTAATGGATAGAACATCCAGACAGACAATTAACAAGGGAATGGGATTTGAATGACAGTATACAACAAATTGACCTAATGAACATATACAGAACATTCCACCCAACAGCAGAAGAATGCATATTCTTCTCAACTGCACAGTCTTATCAGCATCATCATTTTACCAATAGAAACCTTATCTCCTCTTGTGTCCCTTTACATTCTCCAATTTATAAGTGTCTTAAATATTTCCTTTATATATATTTAGAATCATATAAGGTAATGCCATAATTTTTGCTTCAAATATCAAACATAATCTATACAACTCGAAAGGAGAAGAAAAATCTATCGTATTTACTATTTTTGCTCTTTCCTTTGTTCTTCCTTTCTTCCTGATATTCTAAGATTCCTTCTTTTATAATTTGCTTTATGTTTAGAGAACGTCTTTTAGCCATTCTTTAGGGTTGCTCTGTAGGCAGCAAATTCTCTTTGTTTTCCTTCATCTGAGATTGTCTTGTTTTTTTCCCCTTCGCTCCTTAAGTATATTTTCATGCATATAGATCCATGCATATAGAAATCAGAATTGACAGTTTGTTCTTTTCCTTCAGCCTTAAAAATGCTGTGCCACTTCTTTCTGGCCTCCACAGTTTATGATGAAAAATCCATTGTAATTTTAATAGTTTTTCCCTATAGATAATATGTCACTTCTCTCTGGCTGCTTTCAAGAATTTTTGTCTTTAGCTTTCCAGTGTTTGACTATGACATGTCTTGGTGTGGATTTCTTGAGACTTATCCTAGTTGAGGTTCACTTACCTTCTTGATCTATAGATCTTTTGCCTAATTTGGGAAATTTTAAATCATTCTTTCTTTGAATATTTTCTTCCTCACCTTTTGAGACTCTAATGACAAAAGCTAGATATTTTGTTATAGTCTTTTGTATTCCTTAGGCTTTATTCTTTTTTTTAGTTTGTTTTTTCTCTGTTGTTCAGATTGTATAATTTCTATTTATATCTTAAGATCATGATTATTTTCATTCTGCTGTGAGCACATTCATTGTGTTTTTTAACTTCTGTTCTAAAAGTTCCATTTTAAAATTCCATTTGATTATTATTTTTATTGTTGTTTAATTACAGTTGTCCCCATTTTCCCCCCATTACTCTCCCCTGCCCTGCCCACACTTGGCACTTGGCTATTACAAATACCTTGTATTTATTTGCTAAGATTTTCTAATTCTTTGATAAGACTTTGTATTTTTTCACTTGTTTCAAGCACATCCATTACTTATTGAAGCATTTTTATGGTGGCTACTTTAAAATCCTTGTCAGGTAATTCTAATATTTTTGTCACCTCTATTGATTGGATTTTTCAAATTGAAATCTTCATGATTCTTGGCATCATGAGTGATTTTTCTATTGAAGTATATGTTAATGAAACTCAGGATTTTTATTTAAAATCATGTATTTTATCAGGCCTCCTCTGGCACCAGTCTGGCCAGAGATAGGGAATGTTGCCTCATTACTGAGTGGTAGGCCTAAATGCTCACATTTTCCACTCAGTGTCTTTTGACACTGGAGAAGTGGTGAGGATAAGCCCCTTTACTTTTGGGTTTGGGTGGGAGGATTGAGGTTGGGTGGGAGTTGAGGTTCCCCATTAGGTCTCTGCTAATATGATTCTGGCTAAGAGGTAGAAGGGGACCTTGTTACTGCTCCCCACTCTGCCTCTGTTGACACAAGTACCGGATGGCCTCGTGACCACTCAGCTATAGTTAAAGTCCTGATTCTCCAGCAGGTCTCCTCTGATACCTCCCCAATGAGGGGAAAGGGCTTTTAATTACTGGTGAGTGGAAGTGGACATCCAGAATCTCCCAAAGAACCTCTATTGACACCAAAGAGTGGGACCTTGTTACCACCAACTAAGGATGAATGTCCTGGCTTCCCACTTGGCCTTCTCTAACACCCCCTGTTGGAGGCTTGGAGCCCCTCCTCACAGCCTGGTAAAGGCTGGCACTTCTAGGTTACCAGCATCTCCAGTATCCAGAAGGATAGATGAAGCAAAAAGAAAACCTGGGGAACTCACTGCCAAGTCATTCCTCAGGTCTCAGGTCTTTAGACAGTCTGCCTTCTCTCCACCTTTAAGAATCTTCTTATGTTAATTTTATATATAATACATAGGGGTTTTAGCTGTACTTAGTGGGAAGAATAAAGAAAAGTACTTCTACTCTATCTTTCCAGAAGTAGAAGTCAAAATAAGTGAATTTGTGTGTATTTTGTTTCCCTTCCTAGACAATGAGTATCATGTTAGCAAGGATCATTCTTGCCTTGTTCATTGCTATATCATCCATCAGCCCTAACACAGTATCTGGCACATAATTGATGGACTATAAATATTTTAAAATTGAATAAGCATTTAACCAGGAAAAGACAAAATTTTGAGAAGGCCCATAGTTGACTTCATATATCCAAGAGGTTGTTTTATAGAAGGGCTCAATTTGTTTTGTTGCAATCCCTACCAGAAATAGAGCTAGAACCAGGAGTAGAAAGCACAGAGTAATAGGTTTTGGTCAACAGAAGGATCTGTCCTCTAACAATTCAGTGAGGTAGCGAGTTTCCAGTCACTGGGAATATTCAAGCAGAAGTTGGATGACCAATTACTCTCCAAAGTTACCCTGGAGGAAATTCCTTCATCATGTGGAAGTTGAAAAAGTTGACCTCTATGCCAGTGCTTCTCAAATATTCATGTACCTAGTATTTATCTGAGGGTCTTGTAAAATTGTGAATTATGATTCAATAGGTCTGGGATGGCACCTGAGATTCAGCATTCCTAACAAGCTTCTAGGTGATACTGATGGTCCACAGATCACACTTTGAGGAAGAAGTTTCTCTGACTTTCTTCCCAATGAACATTCATATCAAACAAATTAAATAACTGTTTTTCTGTGTAAAAGAAATATGAACATCTGAGGTCAGCCAATAGATGGCTGTCTCTCTAGTTAGCTGAGGCATGAAAGAAAGTATGAGTGCCCTGAAATGCAGCATTGTCCTTAGCAGAAAACCTTGCCTCATGTACTTCTCAATATTATGTCTTAATTCTGTAGTTTGGGTGCCAAGGCCTTTCCTAAATTGTATTCCCTGACATGCCCGGTAATTTTGGAACCCTGTAGCCTGCACTTTGGGAAATTTACAAGGCCCATTAATTTCCTAATGACTACAGGAATACTGAAGTGAGGCAATCTGCTTAATTTTGTTTACCATAAGCATATTTGACCCCAAAATCTCATAACATCTATTAACATCTCAAAGGTCAGTATACTCCACATGACCCAGATAGGAAGTGCTATTTACAGAGGCTAGGAAGTGCTATTCACAGAGAACTTTGTTACTTTTTTTCTCTCATAATATATTATTAAAAGTATATTATTATGCTAGTGTTCAAAGCAGGTGTGCCTTCTCAGGAACTGAATTAAATCTGTAACCTTTAATATGAGACCTCTTGTCTTTGTTTGGACTCTTCCAGAAGCATACCCCAAGACAGGATTTGGGCACAAATTTTGGTGGTGAGGGAAGGGGATCTCGGGAAATACCAGGAAGGGAGTGGAAAAGTGAAATGGGGAAAAGAAGGAAGTCAAAAAGTGAGTTACTGAGCAGGTTACAGTTATGGGCAACAGAGATTCAGTCCCACTGGCAGGCTCAGAAATAGTGTAGAGCACACCTTGGGGTTATCTAGTCACCTTCTCACAATGAAGAAAGGAAGCTAAGGTATTTATCTTAAATTCTTATGCTGCTCCCAAGGGTGTTAACTCTCTGGCATTTCCTGTCTGCCCTACCCTGCCCATAGCTGAGACAAAGTACACAGGCTGAGTCACAAGTGCTTGCCAGAGGAAGCCTTAGACATGGGAGAGGGAGTGCCAAGGAACTGTAAGGTAGACACTGACAATGTTTCTGTCACATCTCTGAATGCTAAACTCTAGTCTTCTTGACTCTAGTGTAGTTAAATATACAGGGTTGGGCAAAAGTATGTTTACAGTTGTGAATACATGAAATAGTTTATTCTTGTATTATTACTTATAATCATATTTATTATTACTATTATTAACCTACTTTTGCCCATGTCTGTACAACCCTATTAGTAAAATGGCATCCTATTTTACTAATATATATTATGTCAAAGAAGTCACCTGGGATGACCAGGTTCAATGCAGTAAAATGGGGCAGACTGGATGGACTAACACTTCAAACTGCTCCCTCCTCCATGGAATGGCACAGATGCCCGTGGGTCAGACTCTGTAGGGACATGGGGCACAGACCCAGCTTGTAGGATGGGAGCAGTCCAATATAGCAGACAGCCCATGGCATCTGACAGCTATGTCAAGGCATGGCTGACTGTGTGATCTAACCAGCATCAGGATGGCCATCCCTGGGTAGACAAAATGTCCCTAAAGGTGCTCAGAGCATATGATGGGAATTCAAGCATAGGTGATGCTTAGAGAGCCAAGAGGAGAGATGGGGAGCGAGTAACAGAGTCATCTGTCTCCAGTAGTTGGGGCCAATCACTGAGAAGGGGTTTGGGTGTAACTCTGGACTCTGTAAGGGAGCCTAGCAAGATTAAGTCAGTGCCCCCAACCTTAGAGGGTTTTAAGAAACAGACAGGTACTCAAGGCAGAGCCTTGAATACAGAGAACAAATCTACCAGAAGAGAAGCAAATTAGAACTGTGGCTTCCAGTTAGAGAGACAAAAGGCCCAATGTCAAAATGACATAAACAAGGATGCACTGTTTCTGGATCCTAGCATACAGGGCTAGGGCTCCTGAGATTAGTCCAGCCTAAAGCCAGAATTTGTCCTCGAGTTTGAAGAAGCCTGAGCCAAAAGATGGACATCAAGCCAACATAACAATAGGGAATGAAGTTCTCTGAGACCAGGAGTCAGGGAAGACTGACCCCCTACTCTGACATCTGCAGATAGGTTGTCAGGGATTCTTGCCAACCAACCTATTCATCCATTCCAATGCTTTCTTCATGGCCTCACACATTCCCTCACTGACAGCATCACCCTAAGCCTTTGGAGCACTTAAAAAATGGTAGTCAGTATCCTGCCCACTGGCCTTGCCAGGTGACTGACTTCTGGGATAGAAAATCGTAGAAGCTGGTCATTCCTGTGAGAACATCCAGAGCTTCTGTCCTCTATAATTCACAGAGCTAGAATTTGCAGGTAATTTGAAAGGCCTCCATTTTTTAAATAATTAAAATCATCTTTACTCAAATTCTTTTGCTTGCATACTGTTAATGGACCCTTCTTTCCATTTCCCTTCAGGTGACACTGCACATGTCTATTTTGGTCAGTTTCCTGATCAATGTGCTTTCTTTACTTTTTCTGTTCTCTCCTTATTCATCTTTTCTTTTCTGCTCATTTGTTTGCTGTTATTTTTTTTACCCTGAATCTGACCCCAGCCAGATGTCCTCAAGTCCCCACCCCCACCCACAACAAGATTTGGAACTTTTCATTTATATTGACCACATTGCCAGCAATTTATTCTTGTAGCACTTTCCTTACTCTTGTTTTGTGTTTTATTTTGTTTCGAATCCTTCATTATCCAGCTTTCCATGACAAATGTTCAAAACATTACTGCATATTTTTATAAAATTTCTCTCTTCTAGTTCTTCTACCCTTTCTCCCTTTGCCCCTGGCTTCCTGAAAGTCTGCCTCAAGGATCCATTTTATATCTCTGTTTATACCACTAATAAGTACTCATTTACTGTTTTGAATAAATAGTGCTTTCTAGCTAATGGAAAACTTGTTTCTCCATAGAAAACGCTGTATTATAAGAGTCAGATAAACCTCTCATACTTTTACTGAAATATTTCTGAATTCTCATCACAGAATTCCAAATATGTGGCATCACACATGTTTGAAGCTAGAATTCTGACAAGATGCCGTCAATCACTCAGTTTCTTTATGAGTTTTTCCATCAAATGTGACTTCAGTTATTAAGATGTCCCTGCTGATTAGACTTGCCAGCAGCCTCCTAAATACTTGACTGAGGAAACCTGATATTGTTGGGAGAAGCTGTTCAGAGGAGATTACTTTGCAGTGGTAAAAGTCAGAGGTCCGATGTCTGCAGAATTTTTCCACTTCTCAGAAGTCCTTTGACTATGAGATGTGAGGAAGTCACTCTAAATCTCATTGTCTCTTTCTAATTGCAATACCCCATTACAGAAGTTCTATGAAAAAATTATTATAAAATATTAACAAAATGCTTTGAATTTTTTGTATATTTCACCACATTAGATCTAGCAAACTTCTGTCCCTGGTCTTAGTCACTCTGGGGCAAAGTTCATTAGGAGTGGTAAGGCTAGTGAGAGGGCAGCCTGGGCCAAGGGGGTAGAGAATTGTGGTGGGGGAAGGATACCATTTCTTGTTGACCTGCTTGGGGCAGGACTGGGGCTCCTACAAACCCCTCCTTCCCAGGCCTGTCCCAGGCATCCAGGCATATTTCCCTAGCTTCCCATTATTTTGTACATCTGAAAGTTCTTGTTTTTTTTCAGAGGCTATATATTTCTTATTGCTCAAGTTAATAATAGGGCTGATGGATTAGAACAGTGATAGAGAGGCAATACAATGTGGTGGTTACAAGTACAGATTTGGAAGCCAGATGCCCTGGGTTTCATACTTGGCGCTGCCATGTAATAGCTTTGTGACCCCAGTAGGTTTCTTCTCTGTAACTCAGTTTCCTTGTCTATAAGTTGAGAATAATGTTGTAAATATTAAGCAAGTTAATATTTGTAAAGAGTCTACTTAGAACAGTGCCTGCCGCATAGTGAGTGTGTTAAATAATAAATTGTCCCAATTCTAGTGATTTTTTGTGTTATAAAGTCTTTTTGAAAATAACTGGATAAGATATGACAAAAGACTGGTTGGAAAGACAGTCTTCATGTAGCAATGTGGAAAGTAAAATATAAACAGCAAAAAATATTATTTAGGGTATGCCAAGAAGACCATCAAAAATGACCTTGCTGGCAATATTTCACACTGTGAAATGATAACTCACTAATGGTTGTGCTGTTTATAACTGAAAGGAAGGACAAAAGGGAGCAAGGTAAAAAGTGGAGGGAAAGAAGAGAGAGAAGAAAGTGCTTTGAGTTTTTAATTTCTTTTTTATAATATAGATACAAAAACCAAGAGAGTTCCTGTAGAAATTTGGAAAGTGTGACATTGTATTTTCCCAGTATGGCTGCATCAATTTATGTATCTCATCCCACACACTCTTCTTTGAATGTGACATTGGCCTCCCTCCCACTGAGGATCGCAGTCTGTGTTCCCTAACCTGGAATCTGGGTGGAGGCTCATGACTGATACCACCAATGGAGTATGGTGGAAATGATTGCTGATGTGACTTCCAAGCCTAAGTCATAAAAGGAACACAGCTTTGACTTTCTCTATATAGAGATAGAGATAGAGATAGAGATAGAGATAGAGATAGAGATAGAGATAGAGATAGATAGACCTTGTATCTATCTATCTCTATCTCTATATCTATATACGGATTTTGATACTTGCTCTTGGAATTCAGCTACAATGCTATATGGGCCATATGAGGAGGTGACATACAGATTCTCTAACAGCCATCAAATTCATCAGCCACTAGATATGGGATCGAGTGGCCATTCAGTTCCTTCTGGTTCCCAGTCATTGAGTCTTCCCAGCTCAGGCGTAGACATTGTAGAACAAAGACAAGCTGTCTCTTCCATCCCCTGAGTCCCTGACCCACTGGTTTCAATCGTAAGAGACAATAAATGATTATTGTTTTTAATATATTTTATTGATTATTCCATTACAGTTGTCCCATTCCCCCCCTTCATTCCCCTCCACCCTGCACACCCCCTCCCACCTACCTTCCCTCCCTTGGTTCATGTCCATGTGTCATAAGTTCTTTAGCTTCTACATTTCCCACACTACTCTTGCTCTCTCCCTATTTTCTCTCCACTGTCTATGCTACTTATTCTCAGTACTTTCTCCCCACTTCTCCTCCTCCCACTCCCCTGTTGCTAACCATCCATGTGATCTCCATTTCTGTGGCTCTGCTCCTAATCTAGCTGTCCACTTAGTTTGATTTTGTTTTAGGTGTGGTTGTTAATAACTAGAGTTTGCTGTCTATTCACTGCTCATGTTTTTTATCTTCTTTTTCTTAGATAAGTCCCTTTAGCATTTCATATAATAAGGGCTTGGTGATGATGAACTCCTTGAACTTGACCTTATCTGAGAAGCACTTTATCTGCCCTTCCATTCTAAATGAAAGCTTTGCTGGATAGAGCAATCTTGGCTGTAGGTCTTTGGATTTCATGACTTGGAATACTTCTTTCCAGCCCCTTCTTGCCTGTAAGGTCTCTTTTGAGAAATCCGCTGACAGTCTGATGGGTACTCCTTTGTAGGTGACTGTCCCCTTATCTCTTGCTGCTTCTCGGATTCTCTCCTTCATTTTCATCTTGGCTAGTGTAATTATGATGTGCCTTGGTGTGTTCCTTCTTGGGTCCAGCTTCTTTGAGACTCTCTGAGCTTCCTGGATTTCCTGGAAGTCTATTTCCTTTGCCAGACTGGGGAAGTTCTCCTTTATTATTTGTTCAAATAAGTGTTCCACTCGTGGCTGTTTCTTTCCCCCTTCTGGTACCCCTATCATCCGGATGTTGGAACGTTTAAAGATGTCCTGGAGGTTCCTAAGCCTCTCCTCATTTTATTGAATTCTTGTTTCTTCATTCTTTTCTGTTTGTTTCTTTCTCCATTCTGTCCACTCGATTGATCTGAGTCCCAGTTTTCTTTCCATCACTATTGGATCCCTGTGCATTTTCTTTCATTTCACTTAGTGTAACCTTCATTTTTCCACCTAATTTGTGACTAAAACCAACCAGTTCTGTGAGCATCCTGATCACTAGTATTTTGAGCTGTGTGTCTGATAGGTTGGCTATCTTTTGGTCACTTAAAAGTATTGGCTCTGGGGCTTTGAGCTGTTCTTCTTCTTGAGCCATAACGTTTTGCTCTGTTTGCACTGGTTATGTATGAGTGGCGGAGCCTTAGGTGTTCACTGGGGCAGGGCAACCCACATCGCTGGGTTTTGACACTATATGTGGGGGAGGGGTCAGAGAGGGAGCAGTGGCTTTTGTTCTGCTCTCTCTCAGATTTCAGTCTCCTCTGCTGCTTCCCATAAGCAAATTGGGCCCTTCTGGTGCTGGTTCCCAGTGGGCGGGCTTGTGTTCCTTCTAGGACCCTGTGGTTCTCTCCAAGAAAGTCTCTTGTGAGGTTGAGAGCCTCTCCCGGCACCTTAACCCTAGAAAGTTTTCCAATGGTTACTTTTAGGCCTTATTTCCCATCGCTGGGGCCCTGGGTTGCGCTGTCTATCTCACCACCTGTTTTTTGCCTGGTTTATCTGATGCATGTGAATGTGTGTCCTTGGTCAGCCAACTGCCTTGTGCGTCTCACTGGGTTTGCTTGATTCCTCCCCACACCTGATTCTGCTAACCACTGCCTCTTACTGCCGGGACTCCTCTCTATCGGTCACCAACTCCCCCATTCTTACCGGTCTGGATGAATGGTTCGTTGTTGTCAGACTTTGATACAGTTCAATTTTCTGTCTGCTCTGGTTGTGTTTTCATTTCTAAATCTTTGTTGTCCTTAAATTTGGTTGTTCTAGGAGGCACAGTGTCTCCACCTATGCCTCCATCTTGACCAGAAGTTGATTATTGTTGTTTTAAGCCACTAAATTTTAGACTAATTTGTTATGCAATAATAAAACAATACAGGAAGGCTAAAAGAAGGTAAAGAGTATGATTTCTCGAAGAGGAAGGCATCAGAATTTTCTTATGGGAAGTCCTATGCCACTTTATTTTTAAATCCTCCCCCTTTTAGCAAACAAACTCACTGTTCTAAAATCTTGTCAAATGAACTGTGCTTGACCAAAGTCAAAATGAGAATCTCTGAACAGATGCCATAGTTGGGAGTCTTGAAAGCCCCTAAGAGAGATTCAGGGCTCAGTGACCCAGGCTGCCACCAAGGACTATGTTAAGGAAAGGCTAAAGATTTTCAACTTGAGAGTAATTTTGAAGTAGCACAACTACTTTCTGTTCTGTTAGCTACAAGTGAATATGACAAATGTAAGAAAATATAATTTAAAAATAATTAAAAGAAAACACCAGTCAATCCTTCATTTATCCCTAATTAAATATACAAGTAATCCATATTTCATTTTAGACAAATTATAAAGTAAAAACAAAAGAAAACCCAACATAATCCCACCACCCAGAGATATTCTACCACTCACCCCATCTTGTTATATTTAAAGAAATATTGTATAGATATTCGCCTACATATGTCTGGGTGCAACCATATGAAACATTCAGTTCTGTATCCCATTTTTCTCACTTAACAACATATCCATGCATCTTTCCATGTCAATATATATAGCTCTATTTTGCTATTTTAATGTTCATATAATAACGCATTGATTGAATATACCACAATTAATTTAGTCAATTTCCTATTTGAGAATTTTGTCATTTCTATTTGGTTTCTTTTTAAATAAATATTATATATATTTAAGATGTACAACATGATGTTTTGAAATAACATAGTGAAATTATTACTACATCACAGTGAAATGATTACGATAGCCAAGCTAATTAATAGATCCATCTCCTCATATAATTTCCATTTGTGTGTGTTATGTGTGTGGTAATAGAACCTGCAATGTATTCTCTTAGCAAATTTCTAGTATACAATACAGTGTTATGAACTATAGTCATCACATTGTACATTAGATCTCTAGAACTTACTCATCCTATGAAACTGCAAACTTTATACCCTTAAACCAACAGCTCCCCATTTCCCTCACCTCCCCACCCCTGGTGACCACCATTCTATTCTCTGCTTCTATACTTATAAGTAGGATCTTGAAATTTTTTTTTTTTTTGGTATCTGGCTTATTTCACTTAGCCTGATGTTTTCCAGGATCATTTTTTTTTTTGCAATTCTTAAAATTTATTTTTTAATAGATGTAACTTTATTTCTTTCCAAGGAAGATAATTTTAGGATTTTTGTTAGTTTTACCATTATGACAAAAGTAAAATGTGTAAGAAAAAGAAAAGTTATTTTGTAAGAATTTAATGCTATCAGGCACATTGCTTAAACAAGGACATTGTTCTTCACAAACATCCTTAGCAGTGTCCTGGTTGTGCCTACCTCTGAAAGCCATCTGCTTACCTCTTAGATAACTATGGTAGGTAAACTCCAGGCAGTATTTCAAGGAAAACTGAAATATCTACCATGGAATGAAACACTATTTCAATCTACCAAGCAAAGTAATTCTAAAAGGTTGATGGATGAGAGGTCAAAAATGTCAAGTGCTCCAAAAATTAAATAGTTCACTCATAAATCATTCGTCAGGCAAGAGCAAAAATAATAGTTCCTGTGTTAACAATCACCAGAAAGACAGGACACATTCCAGCTGCAGTGACAACATTGCTTTCTACAGTACTCCCTAACAGCAGCATGTTTGGGAGCGTAGGGAGGACCAAATAGAAATATCTATCTTAATGGGTGGAGCCCCATGACATATTTCCAAAGAATAATCAAAGAGAGCAGATATGCAGGGAGGAAAAAACAACAAAACCGAAAACCGGGACTGCATTTTTCAATGGAAAAATCCCTGACATACCTACAAAACTGTAAGAGCACTGAGCATAGTAGTCACCTTTGGCTGAAATAGACAAAATATTTGCAAGGGCGTGGGGGTGGGATTTTTTCCCTCCTGATGTACACAAGATGGTAAACAGGCTCAAGGTAAATAGATGTCAACTTCATCATACAGATATGAATCTCTGTGTACATGTACCAAAAGCTGCCAGAGGCTACTTACTTCAAAATCCAAAATGTCACGTAATCTTTTATCTAGTCTTTTTTTTTTGGTGGGGGGAACTAGTGTTTTGATTGAAAAATAATAACCGTTACTGGTATATTCCTCTAAAATTGTGTGTGAGTATTTGTGCATGTATATTTGATTTGTTTGTTTCCTTCACAAATGACAGCACATTTTATATATTTGTATACATAGGTACCATTCTGAATCTGGTCTCTTTTTGCCAAAAATATATTTTGAAGGTATTTGTTTGTTAGCTTATAAACATCCATCTCAGTTGAAATGACTGGATAATATTGCGTTGATTGGATGTCCCATAATTTATTCAACTAGTCATTAACAGTAAAATTGTTTTTACAATTAAAATTAATGCAAAGACCCTCTTTCTGGGGTTATATCTGTATGTGTGTATAGATATATCATTAGATAAGTTTGCAGTGCTGAATTGTTGGTCAAAATCTGTGTTCCTAATTTTGATAGACCTCACCAAATTGTACTTCAAGGACATCACTTTGTCCCTTGAAAAGAATTTAATGCACCACCAAAACTTTGAGGGTGTATGTTTACACATACCCTCATCCACACTGTATTTGGTCTTTGGTGAACCGGATAGGCAAAATGGCATTTAATTTTTGTTTTAATTTTACAATTATGAACATTAGTATCTATTCATGTTTCTAGTGCCATTTGTATTTTTTAATGTGACTTCAGATTTTTTCTTTCATTGATTTGTCAAAGTTCATTTTTTGTTGCTATTTTATTTTTTAATATATTTTATTGATTATGCCATTACAGTTGTCCCATTCCCCCCCTTCATTCCCCTCCACCCTGCACACTCCCTCCCGCCCAGTCCCCCCTTTAGTTCATGTCCATGTGTTATAAATTCTTTAGCTTCTACATTTCCCATACTGTTCTTGCCCTCCCCCTATTTTCTACATACCATCTATGCTACTTATTCTCTGTACCTTCTCCCCACTTCTCCTCCTCCCACTCCCCTGTTGCTAACCATCCATATGATCTCCATTTCTGTGGCTCTGCTCCTAATCTAGCTGTCCACTTAGTTTGCTTTTGTTTTAGGTGTAGTTGTTAATAACTGTGAGTTTGCTGTCTATTCACTGTTCATATTTTTTCTTTTAATATATTTTGTAAAACAAACTTTACATAAGACTTCATGAAGTGGAAAGTCTCCTTTCAGAGAATTGCCAAGCTTTTTACCACAGTTTTTTAAAACAATTTGATTTTGATGTGTCTTGATGTGCTTTTCTTTATGTTTATCATTTTGGGGGTTTATTGTGCTATTCGGGCTTGTGGGTTTATAGGATTTTTAAAAATACTTAATTTTTAGAAAAGTTTTAGGTTTACAATAAAATTGACAAGAAAGTCCAGAGATTTTCCGTATTCCCCTTGCCCCCATACATTCATGGCCTCTCCCATCATCAACCTCCCTCACAAGAATGGTACATTTTTTACAAAGGAATAACCATAATTTACATTAGAGTTCACTCTTGGCTTTGTACATTCAATGGGTTTGGACAAATGTATAATGACATATATCCATCATTATAATATCATACAAAGTATTTTCACTTCCTTGAAAAATCCTCTGTGCTTTGCTTGTTCCACCCACCCATCTTCCAATCTCTGCCTGGCAACTACTGGTCCTTTCAATGTCCCTGTAGTTTTTCCTTTTCCAGAATGTCATACAGGTTGAAGCATGTAGTATGTAGAAGTCTCAGATTTTACTTAGTAAGATACATTTAAGATTTTTCCATGTTTTTTCATGACTTGATAACTCATTTTTTTTTAGCAATGAATAATGATCCATTGTCTGCATATACCACAGTTTATTTATCCATCCACTTATTGAGCTTTATTGGATTTTAAAGATCAATTTTGAAAAATATTGGCCCTTATTTATTTATTTTTTACATAATTTTTATTTATCAATTTTATTTTATTTTTTATTTTTTATTTTTAAATATATTTTATTGATTATACCATTACAGTTGTTCTAGTTCCCCCCGTCATTCCCCTCCACCCACACACTTCCTCCCCCACCATTCTCCCCCTCTTAGTTTATAACCATGTGTCTCAAGTTCTTTAGATTCTATATTTCCCCCACTATTCTTGCCCTCCCCCCTATCTATTTTCTACCTACCAACAGTACACTCTAGAGATCGAAGAGTGTACTGTTACTGGGGTGCTCTCCCGCTTGGACGATCCCGGTCATCGGGTCACTCACTCACCGCCGCCGTCGCCCACACTGGTTTGCACGGAGCACCTGCACCAGCAGCACAGCGCGAAACTCGCCCCTGGCAGTAACTGAGACGGGCCACCAGACGGTGCATGTGTCCGGGGAACTACTCAGTCAGACTCTGTTCTCACAGAGGAAGCTGCATGGTCCTTGTGGGAAAATGCAGCACAGTCTTCGACAGGAAACCACTCCAGTGAAACGTGAAAGCTGTTTCACTCAGAGCATCTCAGCTGCTATCACAAAGGCAGACCCACAAACACTGGTTTACTACTGAGAACCCATTCCGTAAAAATGATTTTAAAGGCGAACATGACCACGGGACACGGACCCAAAAAGGAAATCCCAACGTGCACCCTGAGGAAGCTCCCTCCACCAACGCTGCTCTGGTGTGACCACAGCCCCGCCCCATGGGCTGTCTAATCATTGCTTTATTTTCATTGTCAAATTTGTCACTATTTCAAGTTATCTTGCTGGTTTACTTCCTTCTCTCTGGAATGTGAGTCCTTGAGGGCAGGAGTCTTTTTCAGTGCTACACTCCCAGCACCTAGAAGTGGCACCTGCGGTCAGGGGTGTGTGTGTGGTGTGTGGGCAGCGGCAGACAGACTTCCTGGGGAGCGACCCGGCACGTGGCCCTGGGCCCAGGTGTGTAGAGAGGCATGACAAAGAGGGAGGAAAGCCCTTGGAAGCACGAAGACCAGGCTGAAAAGGTTAACGGGGCAGTGGGGGTGTGAGGACAGTTAGGAAGACGGAGGAGGTGAACATACGCAGTCTGTTTATTAAACTGGCTGAAAGAACGCAGAGAGAGCAAAAGACAAGAAGGCCGTTTACAGAGACAGTCTGCGTGCTCGCTGTGCCCAGTGTCACTGGTTAACTGCTTCTGGGGGTTTCCAGGGAACAGAGCTGAAAACAGGTACTTCTGAAGAGCAGAACCATGAGTTTATATTACTTCCAATTAAAACGTAACATACAGCATTTTAAAGTCCAAACACTGACCTCATACCCATATCTGTTTCCTGCACACCAAGGACCTCGATTCCTACCGTTAACATAATTGCCCTAATTATGTTAACATAATGACTCTAGTCCTTGTAGAACCGTATTACCACGTAGACCCCGAATGCTGTGCACGGATCTGAAATGATTCCTTACGCAGGAACTTTGGCGGCCAGTTCAGCACACAGTCCCTGTCATCACTTTNCCAAGTCATGAAATCCAAAGACCTACAGCCAAGATTGCTTTATCCAGCAAAACTTTCATTTAGAATGGAAGGACAGATAAAGTGCTTCTCAGATAAGGTCAAGTTCAAGGAGTTCATCATCACCAAGCCCTTATTATATGAAATGCTAAAGGGACTTATCTAAGAAAAAGAAGATGAAAAATGTGAACAGTGAAAGGACAGCAAACTCACAGTTATTAACAACCACACCTAAAACAAAAGCAAACCAAGAAGACAGCTAGATCAGGAGTGGAACTATAGAAATGAACACATGGAGGGTTAGAAACAGGGGGGTGGGAGGGGGAGAAGAGGGGAGAAGGCACAGAAAATAGCATAGATGGTAGGGAGAAAATAGATAGGGGGGAGGGCGAGAATAGTGGGAGAAATACAGAATCCAAAGAACTTGAGACACGTGGTTATAAACTAAGGGGGGGAGAATGGTGGGGGAGGGAGGGTGTGGATGGAGGGGATTGAAGGTGGGAATAGAACAACTGTAATGGTATAATCAATAAAATATATTTTTAAAAATTTTTATTTAATTATTTTTCACGTACAGTTTTCTGTCTATTACTCCCATCCCATCCCCATGCTCCCCCCTCTCTCCCATTTCTACCCTTCTTAGTTGTTGTCGATGTATCCTTTATATTTGTTCCTCTAAATCCCTCCCCTATTTCCCCTGAAATTCCCTCCCCTCTCCCCCCTGGTCACTGTCCCCCTGTTCTCTATTTCAGTGTCTTTGGTTATATTTTGCTTGTTTGTTTGTTTTTTAGCTTCCTGTTAAAGGTGAGATCATATGGTATTTGTCCTTCAACACCTGGCTTATTTCACTCAGCAAAATGCTTTCCAGTTCCATCCATGCTGTTGCAAAAGGTAGGAGCTCCTTCTTTCTTTCTGCAGCATACAATCCCATTGTGTATATGTACCATAGTTTTTTGATCCATTCATTTGCTGACGGGTACCTAGGTTGCTTCCAACTCTTGGCTATTGTAAATTGTGCTGCTATGAACATTGGGGTGCATATGTTCTTCGAGATTGGTGTTTTAGGGTTTTAGGATACAATCCCAGCAGTGGAATTGCTGGGTCAAAAGGCAGGTCCAATTTTAGTTTTATGAGAAATTTTCATACTGTTTTCCATAATGGTTGTACCAGTCTGCAATCCCACCAACAGTGGACTAGAGTCCCCTTTTCCCTACACCCTCTCCAACATTTGTTGTTTATTGCTTTGTTTATGATAGCCATTCTCACTGGTGTAAAGTGGTATCTCATTGTGGTTTTAATTTGCGTCTCTCTGATAGCCATCGATATTGAGAAACTTTTCATGTGTCTGTGGATCCTCTGTATGTCCTCCTTGGAGAAGTGTCTGTTCAAGTCCTTTCCCCAGTTTTTAATTGGGTTAGTTGTCTTCTTAGAGTGAAGTCGTGTGAGTTCTTTGTATATTTTGGAGATCAAACCTTTGTCTGAGGTATCATCAGTAAATGTTTTCCCATACAGTTGGTTGTCTTTTTATTTTAATGTTCTTTTCTTTAGCCGAGCAGAAGCTTTTAATTTTGATGAGATCCCATTTGTTTATTCTTTCTTTATGTCCCTTGCCCTAGGGGGCGTATCAGTAAAAATATTGCTGCGTGGAATATCTGAGATTTTTCTGCCAATGTTCTACAGCCCCTTCTTGCCTGTAAGGTCTCTTTTGAGAAATCCGCTGACAATCTGATGGGAACTCCTTTATAGCTGACTGTCCTCTTATCTCTTGCTGCTTCTAGAATTCTCTCCTTTGTTTTAATCTTGGGTAATGCAATTATGATGTGCCTTGGTGTGTTCTTCCTTCGGTCCACCTTCTTTGGGACTGTCTGAGCTTCCTGGACTTCCTGGAAGTCTATTTCCTTTGCCAGATTGGGGAAGTTCTTCTTTATTATTTGTTCAAATCAATTTTCCACTTGTTGCTCTTCCTCTTTCCCTTCTGGTACTCCTATAATTCGGATGTTGGAACGTTCAAAGATGTCCTGGAGGTTCCTAAGCCTCTCTTCACTTTTTTGAATTCTCATTTCTTCATTCCTTTTTGGTTGAATGTTTCGTTCTTCCTTCTGGTCCATTCCATTGATTTGAGTCCCAGTTTCCTTTCCATTGCTATTGGTTTCCTGGACATCTCCCTTCATTTCAATTAGTTTAGCCTTCATATGTTCCTCTAATTTGTGAGTATAATCAACCAGTCTGTGAGCATCCTAATCACCAGTATTTTGAACTGTGCATCCTATATGTTGGCTATCTCTTGGTCACTTAGAAGTATTGGCTCTGGGGCTTTGAGTTGTTCTTCTGTTTGAGCCGTAATGATTTGGTCTGTTTGCACCTGTTACATATGAGGGGCTAAAGCTTAGGTGTTCAGTGGGGCGGGTCATCCCAGTAGCTGGGTTGTGACTTGCGCTGAGGTCACAGAAGGAGCAGTGGCGTTTGTTCCACTATCTCTCAGATTTTGGTCCCCTCTGCCGCTTCCTACAAGTAAATTGGACCCTTCTGGTGCTGGTTCCTGGGTGGGTGGGTTTGTGTTCATTCTAGGACCCTGTGGGTCTTTCCATTTAACTCCCATGTGAGGCTAGGAGCCTCTCCCGGCACCTCAACCCCCAAAAGCTTTTCCAACCAGTGCTTTTAGGCTTTATTTCCCATCGCTCGGGCCCTGGGTTTCACGGTCTGTCTCACTGACCATTTTTAAACCTGCCCGGTTTCTCTGTGTGCAAATGTGTGTCCCCAGTCAGCCAGCCGCCTTGCAAGCCTTACTGGGTTTTTGTCCCCCACCCGCCTGGGTCTGTCTGGCAGCCACCGCTTTTCCCTTCTGAGACCCCTCTTCACCGGTCACTGACTCCACCCCTCTTACAGTTCTGGATAAATGGTTCGTTGTTGTTGGACTTCAGTACAGTTCAATTTTCTGTCTGTTTTGGTTCTGTTTTTGTTTCTAAATCTTTGTTGTCCTTAAATTTGGTTGTGCAAGGAGGTACAGTATTTACACCTACACCTCCATCTTGGCCCTGTCAAAGTTCATTATATGCTATATTTCATCAAATCTAGGGTATCATTAATTGTAACAAGGACAAAAAGTCTCTCCATTAAATTTAAAAAACAGTGCTTTTTATCACCTATAATTCTTAATTTGAATATATTAAAATAATCCTATTACACTTATGTAGGCAGATATTCTTGTCATGTTTCACTCTCTAACATATAGACAGAATATAAAGCAAACCAAATTTCTCAATTAATTATCTGACTCTTTAGAAGCATTGCAACCAAGTCCTCCATGTTCATAGTTTTCCATGTAGTGGTGTCTTCTGTGCAATCAAGAGGACTGGTATTGAAGCTCTTCTTAAAAACACTTCCTCAAAGACTAAAAGCCACCAGGGCTAGGCTATTAAGCTGACATTGAAACATTCAGTGGGGAGGGAAAAAACTGCTTATATCAACTTTTTAACCTTTCTCTACCAGTGGCAAACTGAACAAAATCCCAAAGACACAAAAATTACAAATAATATATCACCAAAAGTGAAATTTAATACCCTGCCAAGCTTGAAACTAAGAAAATATCTAGGTGCCAGAAATAAAGAGGGAATTCAAAGTAAGAAAGATAATTGAAGTGAATATAGAATTGTTCATAGAAATATTGGACATTTTACCCACCTGTGAACTTACTGGAAATGGTGCCTCATGGCAGTGTGGGAAAGGTGGTTTGAACTGATCCACCTTAATGAAAGTGAGTATCTTCTCTAAGACCAAGGTTCATAACTTTAGTACCTATGTTTTCTTCTATGTATTTTATTGTTTTAGATCTAATATTTAGGTCTTTGGTCCATTTTGAATTAATATTTGCAGGTTCATTCTTATCACAAATGGTAGGGTCTCCTTTTTAAAGGCTGAATGATATTCCATTGTACACACACATACACACACACACACACATATCTCATATCTTCTTTATCCATTCATCCATCAATGAGCCTTTAAGTTGTTTCCATATCTTGAATATTATGAATAATGCTGCAATAAACATGGGAGTGCAGATATCTCTATGAGATAATGACTTCATTACCTTTAGATATATACCAAATAGTGGGATTACTAGATCATACAATAGTTCTATTTTTAATTTTTTGAGGAACCTCCATAATGTTTTCCATAATGTTTTCACTAATTTACATTCCCAACAATGGTACTTGAGTGTTCCCTTTTCTCAATATCCTCTAAAACACTTTTCTATTGTCTTTTTGATAATAGCCATTCTAACAGGTGTGAGGTCACATTTCACTGTGATTTTGATTTGCATTTCTTTGATGACTAGTGATGTTGAGCTTTTCATGTACCTGTTGGCTATTCCTATACTTCCTTTAGAAAAATGTCTATTCAGGAGGTCCTTTACCTATTTTTTAGTCAGGGTTTGTTTGGTTTTTGCTATTGAATTATATGTTCTTTATATTATTTGGTTTGGTTTATGGCCACTTGTAGTTACTCAGAATTTGCCTGGTTCTGTTCTTTGCCTTTTTCATTAATGCATATACAGTTTTTAATTGATTTGTATGAACTATTTACGTGGTAAAGATATTAACCCATTGTCTATCATGAATGCTGTAATTACTTTTAGTATTTTTATTTATCTGTTAATAATATTATTGGTGGTGTTGAGGGTTTTTATTTCTCCAAGTTTTCTAAATAGAAAATATCTTCACACCTAGTGACAATTTTTAAAAAGTGCCTAACATTATATACATCATATATGCAAAAAGATCTGTGGGAAGGTTGCACTGGTGATCATCTTATATTTTACTATGCTTCCATATTTACTAAAATGAGTTACTAACTTTTACAGTCTTAAAAAGTGTTCTAAAGAATTTGTTTTCCTTTATTTAATGCAGAAATTTTGTATGGTCTATGTTAATGGAATGCCCTAAGCAAGAAATAGGATGGGAGGGGAGAGAGGTGAAGGGTGAAGTTGAAAATGAAAATGGGAATCAGACCAGCAAGAACTTTGGATTCCATGTATGGGTTACAATCTGCAGTTGAAAGCTTTTAGATAGGAAATTGCTCTGATAAGACCTGTATTTCATAAGGAGAGTCCTGTTCACAGTGGAAATATAAATTAGATTTTGGAATTAAGAAGCCATTGGTGACAGTATCAGTTGTTTATTCCTACATTAATGCCGTGTAACAAAGAACCTCAGTGATATACAACAGAACTTATTGCTCACATTTCTGGGGTAAGCTGGAGGCCAGTGAGGCAACCCTGCTGGTCTTGCTGAGGCTCATTCACTTATCTGGGAGTGATTACCTATACTGGCTGATCCAAACTGGCCTTGGCTTGTTTCAGTCTGTCTTCATAGATGTTTGTATAGCTAACAGGCTTGGAAAATAGAGATGACGTCTCCTTCCAGAGCAAAAGGCAAGCATCCCAACCACCTATTCTAAAAGATTCAAGTTCCCTAACCTTAGAATTTTTCTCCTGTACTGCCATCCACTGTTTGTATCCATCTGAGCCTATCCACATCATCCTCATCATATTTTGGGGGGGCAGGCAAAGGGAACTGATGAAAATACACTCATGCTTGTGATACTTGCTGTACCATGAGTAATGAAATTCTTTGACTTTGACCCAGAAATCACATGTCTCCTACCAGCATCCAGAAAACTGTGGCAAGTTAATGGGGTAAAAATCTCAGACCCTTCGCAGTTTTTTAATTTTTTTTCAGTTTTATTGAGATATAACTGACATAACTAAACTGTACTTATACTTAAACTATATAAGTTTAAGGTGTGCAGCATAGTGACTTGACAAACATATATTGCAAAATGATTACCACACTAAGTTTAATTAACATCTATCACCTCATATAGATACAAAAAATGTTTTTCCTTGTGATGAGAACTTTTAAGTATACCATAAAGTAGTGTTAATTATAGTCATCATGTTGTATATTACAGCCCCAATACTTATTTATTTATTTTGTTAAACTGGGGACCTGGTCCATAACCCAGGCATGTGCCCTGACTGGGAATTGAACCGGTGACCTTTCAGTTTGCACACAGGTGCTCAATCCACTGAGCCACACCAGCCAGGACCTTATTTATTTTGTAACTAAAAGTTTGTACCTTTTGACCACCTTGAGTTATTCCCTCACCACCCACCCCCACACCCATCCCCAACCCTTGCCTCTGATAACTACAAATCTGACATTTTTCTATGAGTTTGTTTTTATTGTTTCTAGGTTCCTCATATAAGTGAGATCATAAAGTATTTGTCTTTCTCTGTCTGACTTATTTCATTTAGCATAATGCTGTTAAGGTCAATCCATGTTGTCACATATGGCAGAATTTCCTTCTTTTTATGGCTGAATACTATTTCATTGTGTATGTGTGTATATATATACACACACATACATACAGACCCTTCATAATTTTTGACATTAGTCTCTTCTTCCTCTCAACCACTGGATCCATGAGGATCTCTCACAGCCATATTCCCAGTTCTGGGCACAGAACTTATATTTAATTGATACTTCAGATATATTTGTCAAATAAATAAATTAATCATTTCTATTTACTCTTTAGTTTCAATAAATATACTTGAAAATAGTATTTTATGTTACATGGTCATCAATCTCTTGTCACTGCTACTCCAAATAAGCCTTTTACCTCTAGTACTTGTTAAGACAGTGGTATCATAATATTGGAGTACTTGGGTGTATTATAATTTTCAAAGCACTTTGGGATGGTGCCTGATACAGGGCTTTCTTATATCTAATGCAGTTATACATGGGTTCTAATGGATGTAGTTTCTATTTTTCTGAAATTCACTATGTATGAGCTTTGATTTCCTTATGAAAATTTTTTCCTGTAGACTTCAGTGAAGAAACTTGTAATGCTTCCTTGTACACTCATTGGCTGTATTCCCAAGTATTTGTCCAACTGAGTGGGTAAGCCCAGGAGTAAGATGGGGGAAATTAAAATAGGAAATCAACTTACTCAAAAGGAAAGTAATGGATAAAGGTTATGACAACTTGTCCATTCAACTGTATTGTACAAGTTTTCTGCAGCTGTCTGCTCAGCTGATGAAGTCTAGGTTAAAATTCAAAACCGAAAGTTCCACATGCAATATTTTTCAATTTTTAAAGATGTCAAAATACTCAAAACTCAAACATTTTCATACATTGAAATTCTTGTTATGAGTCTTAATAAAGCATATATGCAGGATAGAAGAAATCAGCTCAGATTTAAATATCATCAATGTTTAAACTGTATCAATTTTAAAACCTGAGACCTGGCACATCGATAGGCCCTGTCTCCCTCCTGCTGACTCTGGGGACAATCTCTGGGCTAAATGTGAGTCATAACTTGTGACATTGCAGACAGCATCTGTGAGGTGGGGCGTTTCACTTCTCACTTTGGCTTATGTTTGCTTGTGCTGATTGGAAAGTAGGGACCTAAGAAGAAAGCAATTGTGGGAAAAGGGTTTTCCTAATTTCATTCAACAGGCTCTGGACTAAGAAATATTTAAAGACTTTAAAAAATGAAACAAATGAGACAATTTGAACTTCAGTAAGTATGAAAATACAATGGACATTGAATGCCACAGAACTGTACACTTAAAAATGGTTAAAATGGTAAACTTTTGGATTTAAACCCATAAAGTATGTTTAAATTTTTAAATTCATAGTGAAATTTTAAAACTAACCACCATGGAGGATGTAAGGCAACCAATTCATCATCTGAAAGCAAATACAGGGAAAGAATGAAATATATATTCTGCTTTTCCTACATAAACTGTATCACTTGATAACCAAATAGTATATATCATGAAAGCATCTCTTTACAAAATTATCCCAACTAGTAAATGGAAATAAAAAAAAAGAATTAGATTATCACTAATCTAATTATCACTGAGCATTTTGCAATGCTCAATAAATTAATTGATTTAAGCAATGAGAACCAACAGCTGCAAATACTACAAAAAGAGACAAAACCATACATTATGTGTCTCCTGAGGAAGAACTCAGCATTGCAAAAGAAATCCAACCTCAGTCTGGTCAAACCTCTGAATCAGACTGACTATTTTCGAGAAAAGCTGGGACAGACTGCATGTAAATGCGGCATGAATGTGCAATCAGCACAATTTAAGTTATAGAAAACTCTGTTGGTCAAATTGTCCATATTCTTCAACAGGTAAATTATAAGGAAAACAAAGGGATGAAGTGGGAACCTGTAGATTGAGAGTTAAAAGATGAGTCAATATTTTTTTAATGAGCAAGGCTCAGCTGGAATGTCTAAGAATACACACATGTAATAAAGCCATAAAGAAGTGTAAGGAAATTATTACTATAAAAATCAGGATTGTGGATATGAAGGGACTTCTGGAGTGGCTGACAAAGTGCACCTTTTCACTTGGATGATAGTTATGAAGGTGTAGCCTTATAATAATTCACTATTATCTACATTTGTTTTATGTAAATTTCTTTGTTTTATTTTATTATAGAAATATATTTAAGTGGGTCATTCAGAATGAACTGTATTAGTATGAGTCACCTAGGGCTGCCATGTGGACATGGCCAGCTGGTCAGAACAAAAGGTGGTGAGAGAACTGGTGAGCCCCCAAAGGCCACCTAATGGCCAAGAATTTGCCCAGCTACCTCTGGGTGGGTAATAACTGCATTATACCATAACTTTGGGCTAAGGCAGAATTTTGAATTCCTGGCAGAAATGGATGGGAAAGGTTTCAGAAGTTGTTTTGACCAAACCATATTTTAGTTTCTGGAGAAATTTAGTTTTGGGGGCATCATAGTTTAGACCAGCCAATTGCCCTCAAAAACTTGGAACTGTACCTTCAATCCTGTGCTTTTTGAAGGCTGTGAATGAGAAAGTACTACCTTCATTAGAGAGAAATGCTATAGTATCCTTATTAGCAATGCACAGTACACTGAAAGATGTAGCCAAGGCACCTCTTTGTCCACCAAAAAATCTGGAAAAGCTAAAAATCTTATTACATAAATGATACCAAGAAGCCCAGAAGTCCCCAAGGAGAAAGCAGCATAAAATATCAGAGCAAAAGAAACAGTATGTCCTACTAAAGACTGTATTTAACAATGCGACACCAATAAACACCTATTTGAACCCTAAAATCTGCAAATCTGACAGTACCAATTGTTGATAAGGATGTTGAACAACAGGAATTCTCATTCACTGCTGTGAGAATGTAAAGATGGTACAGCCTCTTAGGAAGACCATTTAGTAGTTTCTTACAGAGCTAAATGTGGTCTTACTGTGCAATACAGCAGTTTTGCTCCTAGGCATCTACCCTACTGATTTGAAAGTTATGTCCATACAAAAACATGCACATTAATGTTTATAGCAACTTTACTTAAAATCACCAAACACTGGAACAACTGAAAGGTCCTTCGATAGGTGAATGGATAGTCAATGATAAAAAGGAATGTGCTATCAAACCATGCAAAAATATGGAATAATCTTAAATGCCTATTGCTAAGTGAAAATAGACAGTCTGCAAAGGCAACATACTGTATGATTCCATTTATATGATATTCTTTAAAAGGAAAAACTAGAGAGACTGTAAACAGATCAATGTTTGCCTTTCAGGAAGAGGGAGGATTGAATAAATGAAGCACAAGAGCAATAAAACTATTCTGTATGATACTATTAATGGGGGGTATATGATAATATGCATTTGTCAAAGCCCACAGAACTTTACAAAATAAAGAGTAAGTCTTAATTTATGGAAAAAAATTAAGTCGTTTAGGAGACAAGGGATCCCAGCATAGAATATTGACTGTGACAAAAGAATCTGACTGCATCACAAATGTATGAAATAACTTCACTGAAGGTGGTGGGGTAGAAAATGCTCACCTAAATAACTTTGGAAATGGGTGGATTCTGTAAGACTAAATACAGAAGGAACTATGTATAAGCACTACACTCTGGTTGCTAAAGTGTTTTCCCATGGGCGTACAGGTTAGTAATTCTAATGCTGCTGTACATGTATACTGGAAGTGAGCAATTAAGTAAATAAATGGCAGATCATAGAATCCATGTGTCTCACTGGTAGAGCAGGAGGTTACAGATATGCAAGAGAAGAGTGGAGTGATCCATGTGGTGCTGGATTAGAGTTGGAGCTATCTCCATGGAGATGGAAATATCATGTTTAACTTAATAGAGGTAAGTGGATACACGTGGAAATATTTATAAATATGTGAATATACACACATATATTTCCTTGCTCCATTAGCAGAGAGTGCCTAGCTAGAAATGATGATAGGCCAGTGGCAATGAGCATACTGAGTGCCTAGATCTTGTTTTCTAATACCATTTTCTAACTTAAAAAGGAACTCAGGATCCTTAGAGAAATGCTTGATTCTAAAGCTGGGGCAGGGAATATACAAAATGAGCCTAGAGCATCTTGTAGTGCCAGAAGGTAAGGAAGTGCTAGACATACTCACACATAATAGGGCCTATGTCAAAAGGACACAGGAGTCAAATGAATGAACTTCCAGAGGCCAAATCTGGAACATTTGGAGAAACAAAATAAATAAAGTAGTATTGGATTATAACCCAAATATCTATGAATACATACTGATATAAATGATTGAGTAAATAAATAAATAGGGAAAAAGAAACAAATGATTCCAAGCAGAAGAATTCCAAATAATTTATGTAGATACTCTGCTCTCAAGGAGGTGGAGCATAACTCCCCACTCCTTAAATGTGGATTGTGCACAGTAATGTTCTTCCAAAGAGGACAGTATGGAAGGGGGAAAAAGAACTAGCTTTGTGGTGGAGAAACTTAACACTATTTCAGCCAGGTGATCAAGGCCAACATCAATAGTAATAAATCATGTTGATAGTATGTACGTTGAATATGATATGATGAGAAGGGCACTTTACTTCTGTGGTCTTCCTCCCAAAACCACATGACCCTAGTGTAATCTTGAGCAAAACACCAGACAGAGTCCAAGTAAAGAACATTTTACAAATTACCTGACCGGTACTACTCAAAACTGTCAAGGTCATCAAAAGCAAGGAAAGTCTGAGAAAAGTATGTCACAGCCAAGAGGAGCATAGAGAGACATGACAACTAAATGTAATGTGGGATTCTGGATCTACTGTGGGTCAGAAAATGAACATAGGGAAAAACTAAGAAAATATGAATAAAGTATGAACTTTAGTTAATAATAAAGAATTAATAGATTCATTCTATTAATTATTAATTAATAGAATTAATAGATTCATACTATTCATTAATAGTATGAACTTTAGTTAATAATAAAGAATTAATCTATTCATTAATAGATTCATTAATTGTGACAAATACACCATGGCAGTATAAAGGGGGTATATGGGAACCATTTGTGCTATCTTCACAACTTTTCTTTAAAACTAAAACTATTCTAAAATAACAGGTTTATTTAAGTTGTAAATATTGTACTATATATATACTTTTGAGATTAAGTGATCAATTCATTAATCAATAATGATTAATTCAAATATTTAATAAGCACTTGTTTCATATCAGCAACTTTGTTGATGTTTGTAAGGGACCCTTTTATAAGTTAAAATTTATATCAGCCCTCAAGGAGCTTATATTCTAATAGAAAATGTAGACCCTAAATATTTCATAGGTTTTCTAAGTGATTTTCTTTTAATGCAATGATGCAAGTTTTCATTCTATTGACTCCAGTAATTCCCATTATGCTACAGAAAGTATTATAAGCAGACTTGCCCATGAAACTCTTCATGTTTTTAAGAGAGAAACTCATTCAATGTCACAGTTTTCTTCATCTGCAAAATAGTTCATATCTTAGAATGTCAGAGCTAGGAAGGCTCTTATAGCAGACACTGTGGATGCCCTGCTCTTATTTCCTCAACCTCACTGCATCAGTATACACAAGCTTAACTTTCAACTTCCATCACCTGCATTTCTCCTGAGGACTTTTTCTGGCCCCCAGAGCCTACTTTCCTAGCCAAGAGGCAGGTGGAAGTACCAGAAGATCCCACTGCCCCATGTGGGGAAGGAAGACTTTTTTTTCTACCCTTCAAAGTTCTTTCAGCTGGTCTAGTAATTAAATGTACATGATACGGATTAACAAGAGAAAATAACCAAATTAATTTACATATGTATGTACGGGAACTCCACAGTACCAGAGAGGTTCAGAGACAGAGAAAATGATGTATATCTGGCATTCTGGATTAAAAATAAGGTAAGGTGCCTTGGGGCCTCAGAAGGGAGGCAGGTGATTAAAAAAAGCAGATGTTGAGTAATACATGTTTCCCATGTCTTACTGACAGGTAAAAAAAGTTGATCTCTGATAACCTCTTATTCTGGGGAAAGCCCCTCATTTAAAATCTTTAAATTCTTCTAGGTAGTTAGGGGGTGGGGGAGAGAAGTTCCTATTGAGCCCACAGGGTTTCCATTGCATTTAGCTAAAAAATAACCCTCATAACACAGAGACACATCTTGGGATGACTCATTCTGAATGCCTATACCCAAGAGTCTCAACCAATGACTGACTGGAGGTGGTGTTTCAATATGAAAGCTCCCAGCCCCTAAGGTGGAATAACTCTGTGATGTGTATCCACACTGCCCACTGTGAAGGCCCAGCAGGTTTAAACCCCAGTTGCCCGCAGTGGTTATTTACTTGATAGTGCACCCTTTATTGACTGCCTTCACTTCTTCACTCTTTTTTAAGATTTTATTTACTTATTTTTAGAGAGGGGAAGGAAGGGAGAAAGAGAGAAAAACATGAATGTGTGGTTGCCTCTCGCACACCCCCTACTGGGGACCTGGCCCACCACCCAGACATGTGTCCTAATTGGGAATCAAATCAGCAATCCTTTGGTTCACAGGCCGGCACTGAATCCACTGAGCCACACCAGCCAGGGTCACTTCCCTATTCTTTTATTAGTGTTTATTCACCTCCCAAATAAACTACTTACTTGAATCCTTATCTCAGGGTCTCCTTCTAGAATACACATACACACACAAATAGCCTTCGAATTCATTTAGTCAAGGGAGAAAAATGTGCAGAGAAGTGAAGTGACATACCCCAGCTCCCACAGATAATTAGTAGCCTAGTTGGGTGATTGAATGATTCACACAAAGTAAATGCTCAA
The DNA here is from genome assembly GCF_014824575.4 of Sturnira hondurensis. Classification (NCBI taxonomy): domain Eukaryota; kingdom Metazoa; phylum Chordata; class Mammalia; order Chiroptera; family Phyllostomidae; genus Sturnira; species Sturnira hondurensis. Next base: position 34,285 of record NW_028085683.1, on the reverse strand, counting down.
TAAACTATTGGTTGAAGAATAAAGAATGAAGGTGTATAACCCATGTTTCCTACCAACTAGTTTGGTGCCCTCTCCACTTAAGCAATGTACCCTTGGTTATTAAAAGTCCACAACTTTTGGGGCTACAATTTAATAGATAAACATATAGATTAAGATGGTAACAGTTAGCCATCACACTGGAATTTATTCCTTATGGAAGGCTGGACCCTTTCAGGGGGTTAGGGACTAGCTGGGAGTGGAGAAGTTGGAAATGAAGTAGGATTTAAGATCAGACATGAGGGGATGTGGGTAAGTCATCAAGCCAAGTGACACAAACAGGAGCCTAGTGTGGAAAGAGACTGAAGAGTCACCAAATTCAAGCAAGACAACTGGCTTGTGAGGGGTTATGGGAGCTCACAGTGTTGGCAAGAAGCAAGGTAGCAGAAAATAGGAAGCATTCTGGATGGCCTTGAACAAAGTGCTGTGGATAGCCATCTTATGCGAGGGAACCCTATGGAAGATCCTCCATCCTTACCCCTCCGGATGACCTCTGTTGTCTTAAAGTGGCAGTACTTAGAGTATTAGAAGCAATTCACAAACTGACAATTATTGAGATTTACAGATGGCTAGTTGCCTACCTACTGTTCATTTTCTCCTTCCTCATTACTAACAGAAACACTGTATTGTTGGGGGCGGCACCATGCTCAGCTTTAAAACAATGCTTTTCCAGCTTTTTCTGCACATGTTATTGGCCAATAAGGTAAAAGCAAAAGTCATTGTGTGGGGCTTCTAAGAAAGCTTCATAAAGGGAACTGACTAATATGAGCAATTTATCCTTTTGCTCTTGCCCCTTCCTCCCACCTACTGCTTAGAATGTGAAATAATGGCTGAGTTGGAGCAGGCTTCATGGACTGACTGTGAAGCAGTGTTGATGATGGGACCCAGAAAGAAGGGGCCTGGGTCTTAGATACATGTAGAGCTGTCATATCAGCCCTGGATGCCTACTCCTGAGGTCCTTTTATAGGAAAAGAAAATAGACCACTATCATGTTCAAGCCACTGTAATTTACATGCTATAGAACCTAATCCTAACTGATATGATGACCAAGAATCAAAAGTGAAGTGTAATATTTTGGAGAAGTTTTGAACTTCATTTTTTAATTACCCTAAAGAAAAATGATAGAAATGTTAGTTTTCTTAAGGTAATGATTAAGTCACTTGAATCTTAAATTATTGCCTGAAGAACTTTAACTCAGCCAATGACTGTATCTTTTGGCAAAGGAAATTTCATGTGAGCAGATTGGTAGTGCCAGGTTATCTGAAGCTGTTCCTTTGCTGTATTGTGTCTTTGGTAGTGGAGCACACAGACCATCTGAAAAAGCTTGGATTTGATGTTGTTTTCTGTGATATTGTGATTTCTAATACACACACACACACACACACATATATATTTGGTTATTCAGATGGCCAAAATATATTTCTCATATATATTTGGCCTTCATTCATAGTTCCTAGTTCACAGCCCTCCAAACTCTTAGAATTTCCTGACCACTAAGAGCAATGGGAGCATCTTTTGTTATGGTATTTGGCCTCTTATCCTCAGTTCCTGAAAAGAAAAAAAAACATCAGGGCCATGAAGATGAACTGGGTATTGTTATTCATAACAATCTCCTTTCCACCACAACAGGATTTATATAATGAAGGTGACTTTTGGAAAACAGCGAAGGACAGATGAACCTTGAAAACAATTATGCTAAGGGAAATAAGCCAGACAAAGGCCATGGGCAATTCCGTTTATATGAAATGTCCACGATAGGAAAATCCATAGAAACAGAAAATAGATCTGTGGTTGTCTAGGTTATGGGAGTCTTAGGGGAAATGGGGAATGACTGCTAATAGGTATAAGATGGGTTTTTTTGCATGATAAAAATGTTTTAAAGTTATAATATGGTAAAAATTGCAACACTTTTTGAATATACTAAAAACCATTGAATTGTGCACTTTAAATGGGTGAATTGTGTGGTATGTGAATTATATCTCCATGAAACTGTTAAAATGAGGAATTAAAAACTAAATAATGAATGTAATGGATTGAAATACATCAAATATGCTAAAATCCATAGGCTCATAGTGAGTTTTTTTTAAATGTTCTTTGGTCACCTTGAAAAAGAAGATGAGGAATCAAGCACTTATTCCACCTTTTGTATATGAACTATAGCGCAGGATATCCAAATATATAGTGGACAAGAGAAAATTCTTTATTATAGAAAAATTCTCACTAGTGAGGTAGAAGAAATGACAGAAATAGAATCTCACAAATTTGTAAGACAATGAAATAGTGGATCAAGGCAATGTTTTTCATTAGGTGAAAGATTGGTGGGAACTTAATTTTTTTAATTTTTCAATTACAGTTGTCATATAACATAGCATTATATTAGTTTCAGATGTACAGCATAGTGGTTAGACATTTATATAACATACAACATGTGCCCTGGCTGGTGTAGCTCAGTGGATTGAGCGCAGGCCTGCAAACCAGAGGATCGCGGTTCGATTCCCAGTCAGGGCACATGCCTGGGTTGCAGGCTGGTTCCCTGCAGGCCAACTCCCAGCAGGGGATGCACGAAAGGCAACCATTACATTGATGTTTCTCTCCCTCCCCTTCCCCTCTAAAGATAAATAAATAAATTAATTAATTTAAAAAATCTAAAAAAAAAAACATACAACATGTTCCTCTGAAATCAGAAAAGACTGGTATTCTTGCTGTCTGTCACATACCGAACCCAATGAGCAGAGACAGGCATTGAATCTTCATGAGCACTTAATTCAGATGGTTGGCAATCTGAGGAGATAACAGGTTCATACCCTAATGGACTGTCTTACATTTTCTTCCAAGCCAGCCTTTTTTATAACAGAGAACAAAGTGAGGTGAGGGGTTTTGAAATTCAGGGAAAATTAGATTTTAAAAAAACTTGCAGTATTCATGCCTTGGGCAGTTAGCTGTTCCCAAGGGGCAGGCAGTTGTCTGTCTCTCCCTGGAACACAATTGCACAGATGCCTACACTTGTCCCCAGGAGGTAATCTTTAGCAGTGTCCCAGGAGGTTGGCTGTCTCCCTCCTGAGCTAGGATGGGCCTTATCTGTAGTTTCTGAAACAATAGCTTTAATATATGCATCACTTACTAGGCTTATAACTATTTATCTTAAACTAAAATGTCCCAACTCTTGAGTCCCCTATCACCTCTTGATAAGTCTTGCACCTACCTGACACCATACATAGTTATTACAATATTATTGACTATATTCTCTAAACAGTATTTTATATCCCTGTGACTATTTTCTAATTGCCAATTTGTATTTCTTAATCCCTTTAACCTTTTCACCAAACCCTCCCAATCCCCCTCTCATCTGGTAACCATCAGTCTGTTCCTGTATCTGAGTTTGTTGCTCTTTTGTTTGTTCATTTATTTTGTTTTATAGATTCTGCATATACACGAAATCATACGCTATTTGTTTTTCTCTGACTTATTTCACTTAGCATAATATGCTCTAGGTCCATATATGTCTTTGCAAATGGTGAGATTTCTTTTTTATGGCCAAGTAGTAATCCATTGTATGTGTATAACAAGACATTGGCTTTTGATTGGAGCACTTAATACATTTACATTTAAAGTAACTATTGATAGATATGTAGTTATTGCCATTTTGTTGTTTTCTATTTTTTTTAGTTCTCTGTTCCTTTCTCGTCATCTTGCTCCCTTCTCTTATATGCTGATAACTTCTGTAGTGTTGTGTTTGGATTCCTTTCCCTTTATTTTCTGTATATCTCTTCTAGATTTTGGGTTTGTGGTTATGATGTACTTCATGTACACCAAGCTATGTTTATAGCAGTCTATTTTAAGTTGATGTTTGCTTGAGTTCAAACACATTCTAAAATCACTATCATTTTTACTCTTGCCACATTTATGTTTTTGTCATTATTTTTTACTTCTTGTATGTGTATGTGTATATCCCTAAATTTACTGTGTAATTATAGATGATCTTCCTACTTTTGCCTTTTAACCTTTGTGCTATCTTTAGTGTTGGTTGATTTACTGCTTTTATTATATGTTTGCCTCTGTCAGTGAGATTTTTCTTTGTGATATTTTCTTATTCATATTTTTATTTTTTTCTTATTCTTAAGTCCCTTTAGTATTTCTTTGTTTACCATATTTCTTTTTTTTAATTTATTTAATTATTTTTCAAGTACAGTTTTCTGTCTATTACTCCCATCCCATCCCACCCCTGTGCTCCCCCCTCCCTCTCATTTCCACCCTTCTCAGTTGTTGTCCATGTATCCTTTATATATGTTCCTCTAAATCCCTCCCCTATTTCCCCTGAAATTCCCTCCCTTCTCCCCTCTGGTCGCTGTCCCCCTGTTCTCTATTTCAGTGTCTTTGTTTATATTTTGCTTCCTTGTTTGTTTTGTTGTTTAGCTTCCTGTTAAAGGTGAGATCATATGGTATTTGTCCTTTGGCATTTCTTATACCACTGGTTTAGTGGTGATGAACTCCTTCAGCTTTTACTTGTCTGGGAAGCTCTTTATCTCTTTTGATTCTAAATGACAACCTTACTGGGTAGAGTAATCTTGATTGTAGATTCTTGTTTTTCATCACTTTGAATATTTTGCACCATTCCCTTCTGGCTGCAACGTTTCTGTTGGGAAATCACCTGAGAGTCTTGTAGGAGCTCCCTTGTAGGTAACTAACTGCTTTTCTCTTGCTGCTTGATGGGAGCTTTAAAAGAGGGACTAATAACATCTGAATCCAATGATTAATCTTAGCATCACTAAATGTGGGACAACCAGACATTACAGGCCTCCTGATATGATGCAATAGGAAGTATGACGTACCACTTACAAGGTATTCTTGCCAGTAAAATCAAACTTGGATTTGATCAAGCCTCTAAATCCAACTACCAATTTATAGAAAATGCAGCATTTAAAAAATATATTAAAGCACAATAGAAAGATGGATACAGTCAGCCAGATACTGACTGTGGGAAATTTTCCAGGGCAAATATGTCAATTTTTTTCCAGCAAACAAGTAACAAGAATATAAGAGGAAGGGGTAACTATCAAAAAAACGAGAGACATATCAACCACATGCAGTGAGGGACCTTGTCTGGTTCCTAGTTTGAAAAAATTGTTAAAGTTGACAATGACCAGAGGGGAGGGGCTGGGGGAGGGGCATAACGGGGTAAAGAAGGGGAAGGGTCATCAAGGAACACGTACAAAGGACCCATGGACATGGACAACAGGGTGGGGATTGACTGAGGGAACAGGGACTAGGTGGGACAAGGGAGAGCAACAGGGAGAAAAATTAGGACTTCTGTAATTGAACAATAATAAAATGAAATAAAATAAAATAAAATTAAATTGAGAAGAGAAAACTACAGCCCTGGCCAGGTAGTTCATTTGGTTAGAGTGTCGTCCTGATACTCCAAGGTTGCGGGTTTGATCCCCGGTCAGAGCACATAAAAGAATCAACCAATAAAAGCATAAATAAATGAAACAACAAATTGACATCTTTCTCTCTCTAAAAAAATAAATAAAAATTAAACAAATTTAAAAAAGAGAAGACCACAAGCCAAAAATGGCATTACTCATGCTAAAAGCCCATGGTAGTAAACCTAGATTCTATACTTGATCTAATTGTAGTTTCAACCTCTCCCAGAAACATAATCTTAACCAGTGTAGAATTTTCTGGTCAAGTAAAGTTAATCTGTCACATGGGCCCTCTTCATCTCCCATAGAAAGAAGAGGCAATCTGCATGATAAAAACTTTTCTTGTTCCTTTGGTCCCAAAGAAAAGTTGTCTGAGACCAAAAATAATACTCTCTCTCCTTTGATTAATAGCTCCCTCGCCCCATTCTTCTCCCTGTAAAAACTTTCCATTGTACAAGCCCTCAGAGCCCCCTATTCTAGTTGTGAGATGGGATACTGTCCAATTCATGTATCCCTTAATAAAAACAGTTAGATCGAATTAATTTGGTTGAATTTTATTTTTGATTTTTTTTAAGTGTTAAAAGACTTGCCCTGACTGGTGTCACTCAGGCAGTTGGACATTGTCCCACAGAGAAAAAGGTCACTGGTTTGATTTCTGGTCAGGGCACATGTGTGAGATACAGTTCAGTCTCAGTTGGGGGCATGTTTGAGAGGCAACCGATTGGTGTTTCTCTCCCTCTCTTTCTTTCTCCCTTCTCCTCTCTCTAAAAATAAATAAATGAAAATTTAAAAAATTATTTTAGAAAAATGTAAAGGCTTTATTGCAAAATATGAAATATTTGAATACACTTAAAATGGGCATAGATTCCCAGGAATGCTGCATGAATAACTGATTTTATTTTGTGAATTGTACCTAAGAACTAGTCTGGTTCTATGGGAAATGTGGGTTCAATTCAGCACCCTCAAAGAGTATGTGGGCCTATCTTTTTCCTCCCAGTATCTTGTGTTTCAAAATAGGAAATCAGGGAACATTTGAGATTTTGCTCCCTGGCATATGTTGTCAGTTTGGCTCAAATGAAGTCTTGTAAACAGTAATAAGAATTCAACACTTAGGATTTTGTTTTTTAACAAAACCAACTGTAAAAAATAATTATGAGGTAAAGTGGAAGATTTTGAACACTGGATATAAATGGTATTAAGAAATTGTCAATATTTTGTAGTTATGATAATGATTGTATTTGAAAAAATAGTTTTTTATTTTTAGAGATACATAGTTAAATATTTCCAGATGAATAATGTCTGGGATCTGCTTTAAGATAATGTCATGGTGGGGTGACAGAAGTAGCTGGGAATACAAATGAAATAAGATTGGCCATTTGATAGAAACATGGAATAGATTGAGAGCTGTAAGAGGGAAGGGGGGAGGTGGGGACTGGGTGAAAGAAGGTAAAGGGATTAGTCAAAGAATAGATATGCATGACCCATGGACCGGGACAGTGGTGTGGGGACTGACTGTGGGAATGAGGGGTGGGGATGGGTGGAGGTGGGCAATGGGGGAAATTGGGACAATGGTAATAACATAAACAATAAAATATCCTTTGAAAAAGATTAGCCATCTGTTTATAATTGTTGAAGCCATGTGATAGGTACATGGTGGTTCCTGTCCTGTACTACTAATATATATGTTTGGAAATGTTCCAAAGTAAAAAGGGTTTTTTTAAATGTCCTTTGGTACATTTTTGAGCCTTGAGTATGTTTTTTTTAATGCAGATCAATATTTTTTGCCTGGCAAAGTGCATGGGAATTCCCTTTTGATTAATCTGACTAAAGCAGATCATTTGGAAGGCAGAGAAGCATGCTTTGAAATTAGGCCTGAGTTTGAGTTCTGGCACCACTATTCACTCACTTTGTCAGTTACTTAAATTTTATGAAGCTCAGTTTCTTCATTGGTCAAACACATAATACAATGGCTCCTCTTTCCTGAGGTTGTTTGGGGGATTAAATAAAATACAGAATACAAAGCACTTGGCACAATACCTGGAAGTGTTCTATAACTGTTAGGCGCAGCTAATTTTTAATTATTTCAGTTATCTATTGTGGGTTGACTTGGCTGAACTGGGAGCTTCTTTTACTCTATCTCCTATCATCTGGGTCTGTAGTGATTTGGTGGTTGAATTGGGCTAGAACAAGCAAGATAGATCACACATATGGTAGGCAGTTGATGCCAACTGTTCGCTAGGAGCTCAGCTAGGGCTGTTGTCCACATTACCTATACATGGCCTCTCCATGATACTAGGGCTTCTCACTTCAAGGCAGCTGACTTAGGAGAGGAAGTGCCCCAAGAGCAAAATGGAAGCTGCCAGTTCTCAGGGCCTGTAACTGAAACAGTGTTCTTTTGCCACATTTCTATTGGTTACAGAATCCCAAGACCTGCACAGATACAATGGAAGTGGAAATAAATTCCGCCTCTTAGTAAGGAGAGTGGCAAAGATTTTTTAGCCATCTTTAATTTACCACATTAGTTTCCCCAATACTTGGTGCATAGATAAAGATAGAGATTTCAAAGAAATATACAAAAAAGTACTCAGTATATGTCTTTGAACCACCCTAGCTGACTAAGCCTGGGCCTGGGGAATCAGAGCCTAGCCCCCTCCCCCCCACCCAGAGGCTGTATGGGAGGAGAAACCAGGGCAGAACTAAGTGTTCACTGCAAAAACACCTTGGCATGAGTCGATGGTTCTCAAAAATAATTTATGAGAACAAATTAGATCAACTATTTTTAATTATTGTGGTTATTATTTTGACAAATTATAATACAATACAATTTGTCATATGTAATTCTCGCATGCAATAATTCTTGAGACTTGAGAAACTATTAGTATTCTTTTCCAAGGTACTATTTCCTTAATTCTTTACTTTTAAGATATAACATCTTTTCACATACCTTCTCTTACCCTTTAACCAACAATTATGGACTCTAACATTTTGTCTGACTATCTAAAATATAGTCTAGGAGAATTGGGTTTGTCGTTGTCCTTCCTGTTGCTACTTCAGAGAGCTAAAAAGCACAAAGTTAGTGGCAGTTTGGGCAATGCGAGTTTTACGTAAAGACAGACATTTGCTTCTGACTGGAGCATTTACAATAAATAAATGATTAATAAAGACACCCAGTCACATTTATAAACAAGGAAGTGGAGAATCCAGCTATGGTGAACACTGTTTATTTTCCACTGAAAGAGGGTGTAAACTGCTAATTGCAGGCATGACATGGTTTAATTTCTACTCAAGACCCCTTCCTAGTTTTGTATTAAAAAAAATTATGGCAGTTCTGATCACTAAATTTCTTTGCATAGAATTCTTAAGTGCTATTAAGTTTGTTATAACATAGGTTATCAAAAACAAGCAAACAAATAAACTCCAAAAGTTCCTTTGGAAAAACCGTAGGTGCTTCTAATCTTAGATTCCTTTTGCCAATGAAAGATCCCAGCTGACAGCTGTGATATAAATGCATGGAGAAAGAAGTAAACACTGGCTCTGGCTCTTTGACCATGACCTTGAAGTTTTGTCAAAAGAGTGTGGCATGCTATCAGTTGTCCACAAAGCAAACATGGAAGGGGGATACAGGAGAAAAAACAGCCACTTATTTCTGGTTCTGGCCCTTTCTGAAGTTCTGAGCACATCAAAGCATACAACCAGAGACTCAGGATCATCATGATGATGAAAAAGTGTTTGAAAGCATTTCCTTAGAAATGAACTGTTGTGTCTAACCTAAGACCTCACTGACATATTTGAGAAGATTTCTGACTTGTTTGAGACTCTTTCTGACTCTTTTAAGCCCTTCCTCACTTCTTTCAGACATTGAGGAATTAGATGCCCTTCTTGATTTGTATGGAACTTTTCCTAACTTGTTTGAGACCCTTCCTGACATGTTTGAAATAGTTCTGACTTGATTGAGATGCTTCCTGAGGTACCTGAGACCCATCCTGATGGTTTTGAAACGCTTCCTGATGTATTTAAGATTAGTCCTGAGGATTTTGACATGCTTCCTAACATGTTGGAGACTTTTCCTGTCTGTATGAAAGGAAATACCCTTCCAGACATATTTAAAACTCTGCCTGACAACTTGGAGACCATGTCTGAGACTCTTCCTATCAGACTCTTCCTTTTCAAACTTCTAGATCTGTTTGTGATGCTTCCTCATGTATATGAAACTCTTTCTTCCCTGTTCTGGATCTTTCCTGACAAGCTCCAGTCCTTTCCTATTATGTTTGAGGCTCCTCTTGATGTATTTGAGACTTTTCTAAGTCTCAAATATTTATTTAAGATTCTTCCTAGCAGACTTGAGAGACTTCAAAACTTCTTGAGACTGCAACATACATTAGCAACCTTTTCTTTGAGAACCTGCCTGACTTATTTGAGATATTTCCTGACTCTTTCTCTCTGTTCCAACACTTCCCGACAAATTTAAGGCTCACCCTTATGTGTCTGAGGCTCTTCAGGCTGTGTTTAAGAACCTTCCTTGTGTATTAAGACTCCTGAAAAGTTTAAGTCTTCTTGACTTGTTTCAGACTCTTCATGGCATATTTAAGAACTTCTGTGACATGCCTGAGACACTTCTCTACTTGAGACCTTTACTGAAATCTTTGATACCCTCCTGGGTGTATTCAAGACCTTTTATTTTTGTTTGATACCCTTATTGACAAAATTAAAGCTTTTCCTGACTATTTTGAATCCTTGTGGACTGTTATCAGACTCTTCTTCTCTGTTCTGGACTATTTCTGGCAAGTTTAAGACCCTTGCTATCATGTTTGAGACTCTTCCTCACATTTTTTAGTACCTTCCTGATGTATTTAAATCCCTCCCTGGCATGTTTTAGAGTATCCATGACTTCTTTGTGACTCTTCCTGACATATTAGGAACCTCTTTTTTTTTACTTGCTTGAGACCCTTCTCAACTTACTTGAAACCTGAGACCATTCCAGAGATATTTAGATCTCTTTCTCTCTGAGACAGGAAGGTTCTCAAATATGACACATTTTCTATTCTTCCTGATATATTGGATAATCTTCCTGATGTAACTTTGAGACATTTCCTGAGTAGTTGAGACCATTCGTGACATATTTGAGATTTTTTCCTGTGTCTTTGTAATTATTCCTGACAGATTTGAGAACCTTCCTTTCCTATCTGAGATTCTTCCTGACATATTTGAGATTCTTCATAACATTTTTGGAATTCTTTCTGACATTTATAAGATTTTTTCTAACTTACTTTAGACCTTTCCCAAATCTAATGACTTATTTATAATCTTTCCTTACCACTTTGACAAGCTTCTAGATCTGTTTGTGATGCTTCCTCATGTATATGAAACTCTTTCTCCTCCCTGTTCTGGATCTTTCCTGACAAGCTCCAGTCCTTTCCTATTATGTTTGAGACTCCTCTTGATGTATTTGAGACTTTTCTAAGTCTCAAATATTTATTTAAGATTCTTCCTAGCAGACTTGAGAGACTTCAAAACTTCTTGAGACTGCAACATACATTAGCAACCTTTTCTGACTTCCCTGAGACAATTCTCTACTTGTTTGTAAACCTTACTGACAAATTTTAAAGTTCTTCCTTACTATTATGAGAACCTCCTAGTCTGGTTTGAGAAGATTCATGATGTATTTCAGATCTCTCCTTTCTCTTTCAAGAGAAAGGAAAGATGTTTAAATCAATTACAAAGTGTAGGCTCTTCCTGCTTAAAACTTTTTTAAAAATTTATTTATTTATTTATTTATTTATTTTGAGAGTGAGGATGGGAAGGAGAAATGAGGGAGAGAAACATTAATACATGAGAGATACATTGATCAGTTGCCTCTCACACACCACCAGCTGGGGACCTGGCCTTCAACCCAGTCATGTGCCCTGACTGGAAATCAAACCAGTGACCTTTTGGTTCTCAGGTTGGCACTCAATCCATTGAGCCACACCACCCAGGGCTGTTTCAGACCTTTTTTGTGATGTTGAGGCACTGTCTGATATATTTGAAACTCTTTCTGACTTGCATGAGACTCTTCATGACTTGTGTGAGGCCCTTCATGATATGTTTGAGACCTCTATGTATCTATTTGAAACTCTTCCTGATAAATTTCTGACTATTAGACTGTTGCTCTGAGTTTAAGATACTATCTGACCTATTTGAAACTCTTCCTTACTACTCTGAAACTGTTTCTGACTTGTTTGTGATGATCTATGATGAGTTTAAGACATTTTCTCTCTAGCTGTGACCCCCTTCTGACATGTCTGAGACTTTTTACGACAGATTTGAGAATGCTCCTAATGTATTTGAGAACCTTTTTAATTTGCCTGCCTGTGTAGGATGACTAGAGACATATTTTAAACTGGGCCTGATTAATTTTAGACCCTGCCTTACTGTTTCAGACCCTTCCTGACTTGTTTGAGTCTTGTACTGTGTTAGATATTCCTCCCAACTATTTGATTCTCTTCCTGATTGGGTCAGATGACTCCTGATATATTTGAGACCCTTCCTAACTTATTGCTATCCTTCCTAACTATTTAAGACCCTTCCTCATATTTTAAAGACCCTACTTACTTTCTGAGACCCTTTTAAACAAATTTGAGACTTTTCCTGATTATTTGATACCTTTGCTTGAGGTTTGAGGCCCTTTGTGATGTATTTAATATGTTCACCTCAGTTTGGAGCCCTTACTAGCATATTTTGAAATCTTCCTCTGTTATGGTTATTACTGACTTGCTTGAGATGATTTCCAATGTATCTGAGACACTTCCTCTCTCTTTAAGAGCATTCATAATATGTTTGCAACACTTCCTGATGTATTGGAACCCTTCCTATATGATTGAGACCCTTCTTGTTTTATCTATGACCCTTCCTAAAGGAATTAAAACCCTTCCTTGTCATATGATCCAGCAATATCACTCCCAGGTATTTACTCCAAGAGAAATGAAAATAGGTTACACAAAACTTGTGATCAAATGTCTATAGTGGCATTAATTATATAATAGCCAAAAGGCTGAAACAACCCAAATATTCATCAACTGGCCATAAAAGGAATGAATTATTGATACATACTACAGCATGGATTGATCTAGAAAAACGTTTTACTAAAGGAAAGATACCAGACAAAAGGCCATATGTTATGAGGTTCCATTTATGTGAAATATCACAATTGGCAAATCCATAAAGGCAGAAAGTAGATTAGTTATTGCCACTGGCTGGTGGTGAGAAGGACTGATGAATCATATAAAACAAAATACACTATAAGCCCTAGCCAGGTAGCTCAGTTGGTTAGAGTAGCATCCCCATACACCATGGTTATGGGTTCAATCCCCAGTCAGGGCACATACAAGAAGCGACTAATGAATGCATGAATAAGTGGAACAATGAATCAGTGTTTCTCTCTCTGTGTCTCTCTCTGTCTCTCTGTCTCTCTCTCTCTCTGTCTCCCGCTCCCTCTCCCTCTCCCTTCCTCTCTCAAATCAATAAATTAATTAATTAATTAAAACAGACTATAAAACAAAAATGTGTCACCAGTTCAATTCCCAGTCAGGGCACATGCCTGGGTTGCAAGCCAGGTCCCCAGTGGGGCCCATGTAGGAGGCAACCACACATTGATGTTTCTCTAACTCTCTCCCTCCCTTTCCCTGTCTAAAAATAAATAAAATCTTTATTTAAAAAAAGAGTGAATTAAGTGATTTAATTTAATAATTTTTTTAAAAACAAAAATGTAACTAGAAATAAAAATGTATGTTTTATAATGATAAAAGGGTTAATACATCTAGAATATGTAACAATTGTTAACATATATGCACCTAAAAAAACCCAAAATACATGAAGCAGAAATTGACAAACATTAAGGAAGAAATAAACAAGTCAACAATAATAGCTAAAGTCCTTAACAGCCCCCATTCAATAATGGATAAAACAGCCCTGGCTGGTGTGGCTCAGTGGATTGAGTGCCAGTCTGCAAACCAAAGGGTCTCCTGGTCTAGTCCCAGTCAGGGCACATGCTTGGGTTGCAGGCCAAGTCCTTGGTGGGGGGCACATAAGAGACAACCACAGACTGATGTTTTTCTCCCTCTCTTTCTCTTTCTCTTCCCCTCTCTCTAAAAAATAAATAAATAAAACTTTTTAAAATTTTTTAAAAGACAAAAAAATGTAATTAAAAAAATGGATAAGACAATTAGGCACAAAGTCTAACTGGAAGAAGACCAACAAGGAAATAAAAGATTTGAACAGCACTATAAATCAATTAGGACTAAACAGATACCCATAGAAGACTCCATCCAACAATAGCAGAATATAAATCCTTCTTTTTTTTTTTCTTTTTTTGGTAGGTGACAATTTTATTTTTTTTAATTTTTTTTCCCAATTTTTTAAATTATTTTTCAAGTAAATCCTTCTCAAGTGCACATGAAACATTCTCCAAATTAGGCCATATGTTAGGCTATAAAACAAACCTCAATTTAAAAAGATTGGATTTTTTTTAAAAAGGATTGTAATAATAGAAAGTATGTTTTCTGACCACAGTAGAATAATATTAGAAATCAATAAGTGAAAGAAATTTGGAAAACTCACAAATAAGAGAAAATTAAATAACATGCTTCTAAATAACTAATGTATCAAAGAGTAAATCAAAAAGTAAACTAGAAAATACTTCCAGTTGAATGGAAATTAAAGTACAGCATACCAAAACTTACGACGTTTGGCAACATTCCTGATGAATTTTTTTTCCTGCCTGACTTTTTGAGACCTTTTCTGACATAGTAGATACTTTCTGTATGTTTGAGACCCATTCCGTGGGTAGTCATGCACTGCATAATGACATTTCAGTCAACAACAGACTGCATATACAATGAGGGTCCCTTAAGATTATAATGGAGCTGAAAATTCATATTGCTTAATGACTTTATAGCCATGCTAACTTTGTAGCACAATGCATTACACAAATACACTTCTCACCATTGTGTTACAGTTGCCTACAGTATTCAATATAGCAACATACTGTACAGGTTTGTAGCCTAGGAGCTGTAGGAGAACTGCTGCCTTCATCATGAGGCTCCATGAGTTTTCACAATTCAAACTCATGCAGCATTTTTACTTTACTAACAAAAACATCATCAAATTGACAAATACATTGGCAAATCTTTTCTATGTCTTTTCTAATGCTTTCTGGAGTTGATTTATTGACCACTTCTTTCAAGTCATTTGTCTGCACCTCTATTAATGACTTCCATTGTCTTTTTCCAGATTTGGCAGTCCTCTTGTGCTGAGTGTAAGAGTTTTTTCCAAATCTGTTGAATTTTTTAGTAAAATCAACACACAGAATAGATGAAACAAATAATCCTCAGTAGTATTAACATTGACAATGGCTTCCATCATGGGCCATCATTTTTTGACCATCAAGCACATTTTGTCACAGGGTATGATCCATGCCGTGGAACTTAGTAAAGCAGTTTTTGCTCTTAATATCCTCAGTAGTTAGCTTAGATTTTTAAAATACATCTTCATCATTCTGCAGATCACCAAGGCTCACTTCAAAAACATGACCCTTGAAGCCATCAGGTGCAATTTTGGTTCCTTGAGTTCTTGTGACTAGTGTTTTTCCAATATTTCTTACATTGAACATAGCTGGTGCATTCACGTGACACCAATTTTTCTTAGAAATTGGTTCTACCCCTTTCTTCTTCATTGAACATAGCTGGTGCATTCACATGACACCAATTTTTCTTAGAAATTGGTTCTACCCCTTTCTTCTTTTTGTTGCCTTTGGTAAGGCACTTGTTCTTGCCAAACCCCATTGTGCTGCTCAGAACCCTTCCTTCTTTTTTGAGACTTTTTTTGACTTCTCCATCCTGACATGTGGGTGACCCTTCTCTACCTATTTGTGATTTTTCCTGACTTGTTTGATCCACTTACTGACAAATGTGTATCTTCCTGACCTGTTTGAGATCCATCCTTATATACATAAGGACACCGAGACTTTTTCCGCCACCTTTAAGACCCTTTCTGTTTTGTTTGACACTTTTTCTGATGACATTGAGAGTCTTCCTGGCTTTTTTGAGACCCTTTCTGATATGTTTGCAATGCTTTTTAGTGTGTGGTTAAGATCCTTTGTGGTGAATTGGTTGCTGGTTCAACCCATTGGCTGGAAGTCTAGTTTTTAATTCTAAGCAATGAAAGCCAAAAGGGGAAAGAAAAGGTTGCTGAAAACTGATTTATTTGTAATCAAAAATGCCTTGGGCTATTACACTGCTATCTAAAGACCAACCTGAACTTTGTAATTGAGCATTTGTGCATGCAAAAGTACAAAACATTTTGAGTTGCAGGGTAGTGTCAGATCATCATCTAGACCATAAATGATTTATACATTTTAGATACCTGGAAATCACATGGGTCAGGAACAAATAATATACCAAATCTCAGTGAGAAAAAATTACCCAAACATTGTATCTGTGAACCAAATGTAAAGCCTAATAATGATTTGGAGAACTGGATTAAAATGCAAGAAAGTCCCCTAGTGCTTGTGTAAAACTAAATGAACATTATCTTGATTTTTTTAAGTCATCTTGATTTTTAAAAGAATGATCAAATTAAGTTTAAATAGCCACAGTCCACTCATGGGGGTCAATTGGAATTGAACTCCATAGTCAATGCCCTGTCTTTGGGTAAGACTTTGAGGTAAGACCCTCTTTTCAAATCCTGAATAAGGAGTGACTTTACACACTGGGCCCCAAGGTTGTGAAATATGGTCAATGTTCTACTGTTTTTGAAAGAGTTTGCTGAGGTGTCTGATTCCAGGGCACTTGAAGAAAGACAGAACATGGCTGAAAGAGAATTGTGGGGCTGGTTATAGTTAGAGGTCAGAGGTGATTCAGAATACCAGTGTGTCCCAGATGCTGTGGGTAGAGCATGGGCAGGGACAGAGTCAAGCTGGTCATTGCCATGAAGCCACAACAAAAGTGTCTTCCAGGGTGGAGCCAGGAGCCTGAAGCCTAGAAATTAACTAGGTTAAAAGCTCTCAAGGTAACTTGACCATTGACCTTCATCAAATACTTGTCAGTGACCTTGGTTAGCCTTTACAGGCTCAGTAATCTACCTGCCAACCCCTCTGTGTACAGTGCATTAAAGGTCTCACAGATGACACTTCAGCATTGTGCTCTCTGGGATGGATTTTAATGAGTTGGTTGGGTATTTTTTTTTATCTTATTGGAAAATGGGGGATGATGTGCAGTCCCTCTGAATTTGAATATGTGTGGACACAAATATGTCTTTGAGCACTTAGAATTTTATTTTATATTTATTGAGAGAGTTCTTTTGGAGTCATGTAGATATCTGTTTTATCATATATCACCTTTGGATATACATAAAAAAGAAATATTATATGAGAGGATATACTGGTGAAAGTATTCCTGAGATTTCTTCACATTCAAAACCTGACTTTGCTGAATCAACTGTTTTAAATTGAGGTATAGTATACATGCATTATAGTATGTGAAGTGCACCAGTCCAAAAGCTGACTTTCACATATATGATATCTCTCATATAGGGAATCTAAAAAACATACAAACTTGTAAAAGCAGAGAGTAGAATGGTGGTTACTGGGGCTTGGGGGAAGAAGGAGGTGAAGAATGGAAGAGATGTCTAAGGGTAAAAATTAGTAGATAAATAAGTTCCAGAGATCTAAAATACAGTACAGTAATTATAGACAACAAAACTATATTATAAACATTAAACTTGCTAAAAGTTAGATCTTAATTGTTTCCAACACTAGAAGAAACAATAATGTAATGCAATAGAGGTTTTAGCTAACACTACAATGGCAATCATATTGCAATATAAATTTATAAATCTATATATTGTACACCTTAAATAGATGTATATATAATATATACAGGGTCCAGCAGAAGTAGGCCTGCTAGAGTGTGGTTGGTAGGGTAATAATATGGGTGTAACAATTTATAGTTTTAATTCAAACATTTCACCTAAAATGTCATATGGTGTGTTTGAGAGTGATATTGTTATGTTTCAGAATTATGTGCTTATGATTTTGTAATAAAAGATTTTATAATTAAAAAGTGGGATTATTTGTGCTACATCTTGTATATTATACATATGTTCTGATAACCAAAGGTTATACAGCACCTGGGACTCTGATATGTCATTAGTGAGAGTGTAAATTAATACAACCACTATGGAAAAGAGTTTTATTGTATCTAATAAAGTTAAACCTATGCCTATGTTAAGACCCAGAAATACCCAAGAGAAATACATGTATAAGAATATCTATAGCAGCACTGTACTAGTCAACACTAGAATGTCCATCTACAGGAAAATGGATAAATTCATTGCTGCTATACTCATACAATAGAATAATGCACAGCCACAAAAAAGAACAAATTTCTGACACACAATAATATGGATGAATATCACAGATATGATGATGAGTGAAAGAAGCCAGACACAAAGGAGTACAGACTGTATGATTCCATTTATATCAAGTTCATGAACAGGCAAAACTAATAGATTGTGATAGAAGATTGTGATAGAAGTCAAAATAATTACCTTTGTGGAAAATGGCTGTTTTTAACAAACAAACAAATAATGTTCATTGTAAAACAAATAATGCTGCCTGGACCTCTCTTCCCCCACATATCTGCATAACTAACTCTCTCACCTTTAAGTCTTTGTTCAAATGTCACCTTGTCAGGGAGGCTTACGCTTACCACCCTATTATAAATTGCAATCCACACTCTTCAACTCCTGATCCTTTTCATACTCCTTTTATACTTGTTCTATTATACCTCTCAGCTTCTAAAATACTCTAGAGTTTACTTATTAATATATTTTTTGCTTACTACCTGTGTTCCCTAATTTAAATGTAAGGTCAGTTTTGCAAAGGGGCTAGTGGGACACAAGGTTAGGAGTGTTTCAGTCAGGGTTCTCCAGGGAAACAGAACCAATAGGACACCAATAGGAGATTAGATAGATAGATAGGTAGATAAGGAATTGTCTCACATGATTAAGGAGGCTGGCAAGTTCAAAATCTTCGAAGTGAGTTGGCAGGAGACTCAGGAGAGCCAATGATGCCGTTCCAATCCAAAAGCCAATAGGTCAGAGATCCAGCAGAGCCAATGGTACCATTCTAGTCTGAAGGCTATCTACTGTAGAACCATGAATACCAATGTTGCAATGAAGTCTGAAAGCAGTCTGCTAGAGAATTCTCTCTTGCTCAGGGGAGGCTGATCTTTTTGTTCTATCAAGGCCTTCAACTAATTAGATGAGGCCCACCCATACTTATAGGACAATCTGCTTTACTCAAAGTCTGTCAATTTCAGTGTTAATCTCATTCAAAAACACCCTCACAGAAATAACCAGAATAATGTTTAATCAAATATCTTGGCACTTCGTAGCCCAGCCAGGTTGACACATACAGTTAACCATTATAGCAGGGGTGTCAAGCTCATTTCCACCAGGTGTCAAACTCATTTTCATACTCATGTCACCAAATGTAATTTCAATTCCTTAACAGTTAAGGAGTAGTTACATTTATACAGTCTTAAAATTATTTCAGCCCTTTGAAGGCAACCATGAGGCTGATGTGGCCCCCAGTGAAAATGAGTTTAACACCACTGCATTATAGGAAGGTAAGGGCTAGGAAAGACTTTGAATGCTAGTGTTTAGGCTTTGAAAACCAATAAAGATTTAGAGGCCAAAGGATTGGAATGAGGCAGCCTAGAGGCAGCAACAGAATTTAGGAGACTACTATGATAATCCAGGCAAGAGGGAAAGCAGGATAATAACAGGGAGCCAAGAAGGGAGGAAGCAGAGAAAAGCAGTATGGAACTGACAAGACTTGGCAATTGACCAGTCCTGGGAAATGAGGAAAAAGTATGAAAGAAATGACTTCATAAGTTTCAAATCTAGGAGGATGGTGAAGCCACTGAAAAATGGAGGGAACACGACAGAGAAGTTGCCTTCCTCCCTAGGGGCTCCTCTGGTTGAGGGGTTTGGAACATGTTCAGGTTATCAATTGATGTGAACAAACCACCCAAATATGGTGACCTAACAAATAAAATACTCTATTTTGTCCACAAATCTGAGGATGACTGGACTCACATAGCAGTTCTCACTCTGCATCACAATGCATTACATTAGTTTTGTGTTGTTAACAGGAAATTAATTCTTTATAAGGAATTATTAAATGAATGATAAACTAAACAGTGATAGAATCTTTTCTGACACTGAGTAATTCTAGATTCTACCTCATTGCCCTAAAAGAGAGGGAGAAAATTATATGCTGTTTGCACCTCTCCTGTGCCCAGAAAGTGTCCTGAGTTAGAGTATGAAATGGCTAACATGCTTTGTAAGTAGAACTTGGTTGAATTACCCATCTAGCTTTTTTATTAATTTTTTAAAATATATTTTATTGATTATACCATTACAGTTGTTCTATTCCCCCCCTTCATTCCCCTCCACCCTCACACTCCCTCCCCCGCCATTCTCCCTCCCTTAGTTTATAACCACGTGTCTCAAGTTCTTTAGATTCTATATTTCCCCCACTATTCTCTCCCTCCCCCCTATCTATTTTCTACCTACCGTCTATGCTATTTTCTGTGCCTTCTCCCCCCTTCTCCTCCTCCCACCCCCCTGTTTCTAACCCTCCATGTCTTCTTCATTTCTATGGTTCCACTCCTGATCTAGGTGTCCTCTAGGTGTGCTTTTGTTTTAGGTGTGGTTGTTAATACCTGTGT
The DNA here is from genome assembly GCF_014824575.4 of Sturnira hondurensis. Classification (NCBI taxonomy): domain Eukaryota; kingdom Metazoa; phylum Chordata; class Mammalia; order Chiroptera; family Phyllostomidae; genus Sturnira; species Sturnira hondurensis. The sequence continues at coordinate 14,055 of NW_028085683.1, read as the reverse complement.
GCTTGCTGTCCTTTCACTGTTCATATTATTCATCATCTTTTTCTTATATAAGTCCCTTTAGCATTTCATATAATAAGGGCTTGGTGATGATGTACTCCTTGAACTTGACCTTATCTGAGAAGCACTTTATCTGTCCTTCCATTCTAAATGAAAGTTTTGCTGGGTAAAGCAATCTTGGCTGTAGGTCTTTGGATTTCGTGACTTGGAATACTTCTTTCCAGCCCATTCTTGCCTGTAAGGTCTCTTAAGAAATCCGCTGACAGTCTGATGGGTACTCCTTTGTAGGTGACTGTCCCCTTATCCCTTGCTGCTTCTAGGATTCTCTCCTTCATTTTAGTCTTGGCTAATGTAATTATGATGTGCCTTGGTGTGTTCCTTCTTGGGTCCAACTTCTTTGGCACTCTCTGAGCTTCCTGGATTTCCTGGAAGTCTATGTCCTTTGCCAGACTGGGGAAGTTCTCCTTTACTATTTGTTCAAATAAGTGTTCCACTCGTGGCTGTTTCTTTCCCCCTTCTGGTACCCCTATAATTCTGATGTTGGAACATTTAAAGATGTCCTGGAGGTTCCTAAGCCTCTCCTCATTTTTTTGAATTCTCATTTCTTCATTCCTTTCTGGTTGGATTTTTCGTTCTTCCTTCTGGTCCATTCCATTGATTTGAGTCCCAGTTTCCTTTCCATCGCTATTGGTTTCCTGGACATCTCCCTTCATTTCAATTAGTTTAGCCTTTATATGTTCCTCTAATTTGTGACTGTACTCTACCAATTCTGTGAGCATCCTGATAAATAGTGTCTTAAATTGGGCTTCTGAGAGGCTGGCAATCTGTTGGTCGCTTAGAGTTATTGGCTCTGGGACTTTGAGTTCCTCTTGCGCCATCTTTTGGAGTGTTTGTGCCCGTTAAGTAGCAGGATCAGAGCCCTAGGTTTTCACCAGAGCAGGGCAACTCAGTCGCTGGGTTGTGATGCTGTATGTGGGGGTGGGGTCAAAGAGGTACAATGGCTTCCCTCTGCCGCCCGCTGCTGCGACCCCCACCGGCACCACAGCCACCACTGTCACCAGGCCCACGCGTTTCGTTCCACTGCACTTGAGTGTGCCACCGCTGTCAGCCTTCCACCACTGGGTTCGTCCCCTGGGGCCTGCGTGGTCGGTCTCATTGTGCGCGAATGTGCGACCTTGGTCAGTCTGCCCCGCACCCTGACTGGCTTTGGGCTGCCCACGCGCCTAGCGCCTAGGTCGGGGGATCTGTCCTGCCCGACCCAGCTCCGCTCCTGGTTCCGCCTCTCTTACGGTTCGTAGCTGTCGGACTTCCGTATAATTCCATATTCTGGTCTTTGGGTGTGTTCTAGTTCTCCAAAACTTTTGTTGTAGTCAAACTTGGTTGTGGGAGAAGGCACAGTGTTTCCACCTATGCCTCCATCTTGGCGGAAGTCCTAGCTTTTTTATTAATTTTATATTTTCCTTTGATTTTAGTTCTGTGTGTGCGACATCCTTTAGTTCACAATCACGCCAAAATTACAGTTAAACTACAGAACAACCATCATTCAGAACTGCCTGAAATTGAGCTGACTGGAAGACCTACAACTAGTGAATTTTTTAAAAGAAGTCACATTGAGACTGGCAGAGACACAGAATGGGCTAGTCCCACCCCCACATGTGACAGATAAAAATTGGGAAGGATATCTCTGCTATTGAGGTCCATCCTGAGGAGCGAGGGAGTCCAGCCCCACACCAGGTCCCCCAGCCCAGGGTTCCAATGCCAGGAAAGAAATTCCCACAACATCTGTCTGTATGTAAAAACCAGCAAGGATTGAGGCTGAGGGAGACAGGCTTCTGGAGTCCCAGGTAGTTCCTCTATTTTTTTTTTTATCCTCACCTGAGGACACTCTCTTTGCTGCCTTTAGAGAGAGGGAGAAGCATTGATCAGCCACCATATACTCTAGACCAGGGATCATAAGCGCTCAGACCAGGAATCATATGTGCTCAGACTGGGGATCGAACCCACAACTTAAGTATGTGCCCTGACCAGGAATTGAATCTGCAACCCTTCTGTCTCAGGATGACTTTCGGACCAACTGAGCTACACCATTCAGGACTCCGACAGTTCCTCTTAAAGAGCCTCTGCACTGACTGACAGGGACTCACTCCCTCTGAGCTCCAGCAGCTTGAAAGGCACCAGAAACATACGAGGAGGAACTGAATTGTCCAGCATCAGGGCAAGATCCGGGGGCGCAGTTCTCTCCTAGACAGAAGTTCTAGAAGAAGCCACTGTTCCTTTGATGGGCCCTCCTCCACAGAGCCACCAGGCCCGCACCAAGTCTGACACTCCATCAACCTGGTTCACACTGTTTGCCCCACCCTGGTAATTTCCTGACACCCTGCCCCACCCAACTTTCAGGCCCACCCAAACTTTTTCCATTGGCTTTTCCATAGGAAAGGCCTGTCTTGACTAATGCTTAGATTTTCCTAAAATCTCTCAAACAAGCAGCGTCTGGCCTCAGCAAGCCCCATATCTCCAGGCCCAGCACTAGCAGCAGCCAGACTTAGTTCATAGCTTGACCTTACCTGGGTACCTCCTAGCCCAGCACAGGTAGCAACCATCTGCAGATCATTGTGTAGCTCATGCCTGGGAGGGGGCTGGGGGACAGGCAGAACACAAGTGGTAGCTGACCTTGGCCCACACCTCCCAGGATTCCCCACAGCCAGTGTACCCAGAGGACAGCTTTAGACGGTCTCGAAACACCACCATCTAACAGCTCCACAAGTGACACACTCAAAGGGCACCAGAGCCCTGCTGAAGTAAATCCTGCTCTGTGGGGTAGGTCCCCACACAGCTGATCCTCCACAGTGGTTAGAGGTCAGTGGTTAGTAGTCACAGCCGGTCCTTGCAGCTGATTAGCCTGAGGATAATCCCTCCCATTCACGTGCCAACAGCAATCAAGGCTCAACTACAAGAGGAAGGGGTAAACAACCCACACAAGGGGTACACCCTGAGTACCTAGCTTGAGTGATCAGGAAGGCTGAGCCACTGGACCCTGCAGGACACCTACTACATGAGGCCATGCTACCAAGACAGGGAGTCAGAGCAGCTCTACCTAATACATAGAAACAAACACAGGAAGGCTGCCAAAAATGAGCAGGCAAAGAAAAATGGCCCAAATGAAAGAACAGATCAACACTCCAGAAAAAGAACTAAACAAAATGGAGACAAGCAATCTACTAGATACATAGTTCAAAACACTATAAGGATGGTCAATGAACTTAGTGAGAACCTCAACAGCATAAAAAAGGACCTAATTTTTATCCACCGCACATGTATGTGGGACCTGCCTATTCTGTGTCTCCGCCCCTCCTACCAGTCTGGATGTATGTGGTTTCTTTAATTCTGTAGTTGTCAGATTTCCATTTAACTTGATTTTTGACAATTCTGAGTGGTGGTTGTTCTATAATTTAGTTGTAATTTTGATGTGGTTATGTAAGGAGGCAAGCCGTGTTTACCTATGCTACCATCTTGAAGAGAAGTCAGAAAGCTAGTCTGAATTGTATGAGTTCTTAACATACTTTGGATATTAACTCCCTCAGATATATGATTTGCAAATATTTTCTTCCATTCTACAGGTTGCCTTTTCATTTTTTTGATTGTTTCTTTTCTGTGTAGCAGGGTTTAGGTTGCTTGTTTATTTTCACTTGTTTATTTTTTATTTTGTTGCTTGTTTATTCACTTGTTTATTTTTTATTTTGAAGATTCACTTGTTTATTTTTTATTTTGTTGCTTGCTCTTTTGATGCCATATTCATGAATTCTCTACCAAGACCAATGTTACAATTTTGGGGTTTATGTTTAAGTTTTTAATCCATTTCAAGTTAATTTTTGTGAGTGAGGTAAGATAGAGATTCAATTTCATTCTTCTGCATGTGATTATCCAGTTTTCCAAGCACCATATATTGAAGACACTATTCTTTCCCCATTGAGTATTCCTGACACCCTTGTCAAATATTAGTTGACTATTTATGTGAGAGTTTAACTTATGGGCACTTTATTCTGTTCCATTTGTCTCTGTGTCTTTTTTTATCCCTTGTTTTGGTTATTATATCTTTGTAGTATAGTTTCAAATCAGGATGTGTGATGCCTCCAACTTTGTTCTTCTTTCTCAGGATTGCTTTGGCTATTCAGGGTCTTCTGTGGCCCCATATAAATTCTAAAAATTTTCATTGATTTTTAGAGAGAGGAAGGGAGAAGGGAGGAAGGGAGGGAGAAACATCAAGTTGTTGTTCCACTTATTTATGCATTCATTGGTTGATTCTTGTATGTTCTCTGACCAGAGATCAAACGTGCAACCTTGGCATATCAGGACAGCGGTCTAACTGATTGATTTGACTGACTAGGGCTTCCATACAGATTTTAGGGGTTTTTTTCTGTGAAAAGAGTGTCATTATAATTTTGGTAGAGATTGCGCTGACCTTCTGGAGAGGTGCTAGCCATTCTTCACCACATGGGGACTTCCTATTGATATTTCTTTGACCCTGATGTCCTGCCATGTTCCTTGGAACTTCTGCTATGTCCATGGACCTCCTCATGTCTTCTCTTTCCTGTGTACCTAAATTCTTCACCTCCTCAATCTAGTAGCCCTGAAAATTGCAAATGCCTCCTACTTTATTATTTAATCCCTCCCACATCCCAAGAAACCACTTGCTCCTTTAAACATTTTTTCACTTAGTTTCTAGAACACTACCTTCTCCTGATTTTCTTCCTTCCTTACTGGCCACCCCCCAGTCTCTACAGGGCTGGCTCATTCTCCTCTTCCTAACTTGTAAACATTGAGATGTTCTAGGACTCAGACTTTAGACCTTTTTTCTATCTTTACTCACTCCTGGATGATCTTATCCAGTCTAATGGCTTTAACAACAACCTTCTATCTACTAATGACTCTCAAATTTATATCTTCTGCCCTGACCTCTAGACTCATATTCCCAATTGACTGCTCAACATCCTTCCTTGGATGCTTAAATGCATCTCAAACTTAATCTTTCCAAAACTAAATTTTGTATTACTCCCAAACTTGTTCCTTGCCTGGTAGTCTCCACCTCAATAAATAGCAGTTCTATTCTTCCACTTGCTCGCATCAATACTGTGGAGTCATCCTTAACTCTTGTCTTTCTGTCATACCCCACTTTTGATCTGGTAGCAGATTCTGTCAGCCCTGCCTTCTGAGTGTATGCTGGCTCTGACTACTCTTCACTTTCTTCACCACTAACCTGCCCTGGTTCCAGCATCCTAATAGTTTCCTTTATGGATCACTGCAATAGACCCTAACAGGTCTCTCTGCTTTCATTCTTGACCACCTTTAATTTACCCTCCATGAGTACCTTTTCAATACTTAAGCCAGCAAAAGTGACACTTCAATTCAAAACTTTTCACCTGACTTGACCCACATCAACCTGCCTCTTACCTCAGCTACTACCCTCCTTACTTTCTGTGGTACAATACACTGGCCTCCCTACTGTCTCTTGAATAAAGAAGTTCTTTCTCATCTTGGGACCTATAAGCATTTGTTCTTCCTCCTCCTGAAATTTTCTGTCCCTAAATATTAGCATAGCTTCCTACCTCCATTCATTCATGTTACTAAGTAAATGGCACCTCCTCAAAGAGGTCTTCCTTCACCAACTTATCCAAAAAGGCACCTGCATCATTCTCTAATCCTTGACACTGCTTTATTTTTCCTCAGATACTTAACTTGACATTTGATTACATTGTCCACTTTTGTGTTGCCTCTCTCCTCCATTAGGGAAGAAGTTGGTCTGTTTTATTTATTGTAATATTCTCATAATCTGGATGAAGGACTGACACAGAGAAGGAGCTCCACACATTCTTGTTAACTCTTAGTTTACTTTATGTCCATCAGAGTGCCTCACCCCAATTAGGCTGTACCATGAAGGTTTCTACAGGTGCTTTCTTCAATGCAAGACCTCTGAGATGAAGTTTGCTCACCTCTAGAATGCAAGAGCCTAGCAGTTATACATTTATACATATTACAATACATCCTTCAGATAAACTCACAGAAGTAGAATTACTAAGTCATAAGCCAAACTTCCAAATTACCCTCCTGAGAGGCCAACACTAATCCCTGTCCTATCAATAGTGCTCTGTTACAGTGTGTTATGGGTCTTCAGGCAGATGATGATGATGATGATGATGATGATGATGATGATATCCTCCTTACTCTTTGTTAACTAGAAAATAAACAGGTATCAGTAAAGGGAGGGAAACTTCTGGGTTATCATGCCACTGATGAGGGTTTATGGAGTATCCTGACTTTTGGGAGTAAAGATATTCTCTGGCATCTTCCATATCTGAAATTATGTCCTCACCAACACTTTAAAATTTTTCCCATGATGCCAAGCCATGTTCATTCATTAACTGATTCACTTCAATATTACTTTTCAGCATCTCTTTTGTTCTTAAGCTCTAAACATTTGCCAAGCTGAAAAATATTCATTGAAATAATGGGATTTACAAGCATCATGGCATTTAGCAGTTTATAAAGTGCTTTCATTTCCACTATCTAATTTGGACTATACAAATGCCAACTGGGTACAATTCTGCCCATTTTACAGTTGAGGAAATAAGAGGCACAACAGGGAGGAATTTGCCTAGGGTTACATATTACATGTGAGTACATATAACACATATGAGTCAGAGCCACAACTAGGAATCTTATGAGCTTCTCAGCAGATGCCACCCACTCTGGACAACAGTATCCTGTCAGGTCCACCAGCAACAAAACTAGGTTTATTTGGACATCATAAGAAGGATGACACACTCATGCACTCTGAACTCTGAGCTGAGGGACATTAGAATGGAAGAGTAATTTGAAAATGGCTTTTGTTTGTGATGCCACTTTGTATATCATGGTAGGTGTTAGGCTGTGGGAACTTGATAATGGCAAGGAACTATGTTTCCTAGAAGCCTCTCCCTTGTATGATTCTGGATTAAAGTTGGCCAAAAGAGGAGTTTGTGTGAGAATTGTAATGCAGAAAGCAATCAGCAGTCACTACTCTTGGTAGATTTTGCATCAGATAGAGTGATGGACATAAATAGGGGTGCCCTGAAGATCCTAGCTCATCAAGCTCTCCTGCTCCACCTCCAGCTCTCATTTCCTACTGTTAGCTCTGCTAGCCAACAATGGCTTCAGGCCCACCACCAGGGGCATGGCTGTGGACTCACGAAGCAAAAGTTACACAGAGGCCACAGCTTCCCATAAACCTCTACATGAACTCCCCCTTTGCTGCTCCACTTGGGCAGCTGGATTCACCTGGCTTCTTGAACTTTCTCGAAATCTCTGATTTGTCCAACTTCACAAATACTTCTGGTAGTGGCTATTGACTCTGACCTTCGGCCTCCCCCTTTCAGACATTCACTTCCCAAGTTCTTCCTACATCTGCGAAAGGTTTGATTCCTAGAATACTCATTGTGGCTCTGCTTTCCTGTCTAAATCCTGGCTGATAACAATACTTTGCTTCACTTTAAATGAAAAATAACATAAGAAAAGAAATATCTCAGATTGTAGGGAAGAATTCCACCTTCTATTTATTATCTGTATCCTAGTGCTTGATTTATAGACTGTGGGTGTTGGGTGGGGGGGAGAGAAAGAGAGATTATTAAAGGAACTAGAGGATGAATAATGTATGCCTTACATATAGACCAAGGTGGGGAAAGGGATGAAAATGTAAGAACTGAGAAGATAAACTTTATCTTGATTTTATGAGATAAATAAATAGAAGAGGAGAAGGAAATGGAAGTGAAGTTATTTTTGCAGTCCAGGAATTTTCAATTAAGCTTTACCATAATTCCTTAAGACCTAGTCAAAGAAAATAATCAGCCAAGTCTATATCCTCTATGTAACTATCCTCTGTGAATCAAAAGAGAATGGAGTGAGTCTTAATAAGAAATACAGTTTTTAAAACAAAGTGTACAATTATGTGTGAACAGAAGGAAAGACAATTTAATTTCCAAGGCTTCTTTTTTTAATTTTCATTTATTGATTTAGAGAGAGAGAAACATCTATTTGTTGTTCCACTTAGTTATGCATTCATTGATTAATTCTTGTATGTGCCCTGAAAGGGGATCGAACTTGCAAACTTGGTGTATGGGGACGATGCTCTAACCAACCTTTAAGCTACCTGGCCAGGGCTCCAAGGATTCTTAAACATTATAAAACCCAAAAGGATAAGATCCTGGTATTGCTCAAGTGTATACTCAAGGCTTTAAGGCTAAATAAATAATTATGTCAAAGATCCTCTCCTTTCTCCTGTCTATTTTAGCTTCGCTCTTTGCAACAATCAGAGAAAGGAAGTTTTAAAACAGTTGTTTTTCTTTTGTTTTGGGTGGCAGCAAAAGTTATGCTCAGAAACTGAATCTATCTTTGCTGGCAATTTATTTAGCACAGATTTGCTGTGGTAATTATAATTATTTCACAAGTCAATGGTACACAGGATATCTCTTAATAGCCAAATAAAGAAATGACACTCCAGTCAAATGGCAGATTAATTATACTATTGTTCTAGGCAAGGGGAGATGAGAGAAATAAAGTCCAAATTTAATATGAGGTATACCTTTTAAAAATATTTAATTACATTTATTGAGATAACATTGGCTAATAACATTATATAAATTTCAGGTGTACAACTTTGTAATACATCTATACACTCTATTGTGTGATCACCACAGGAAGTCTAGTCACCATATATTTGGCTCCCTTTACCCTCTATGCCCTCCTCCCACCACCTCTTCCCCTCTGGTAACCACCATTCTGCTTGTTTATCTATGACTTTGTTTCTTTTTATTTGTTAATTTGTTACTTTTTGTTTTATTTCCCGCATATGAGTGAAATCATATGGTTTTTGTACTTTTCCATCTGACTTACTTCACTTAGCATAATACTCTCAAGATTAATTTGTGTTGCAGCAAATGGCAACATTTTATCTTTTTGTGGCTGAGTAGTATTCCTGTGTATATATGTACCACTTCTTCTTTAAGGAGTTAATATCCAAATTATATAAAGAACTCACACAGCTCAACAACAACAAAAATAAATAATACCATTAAAAAATTGGCAAAGGCCCTGGTCCAGTCACTCGGTTGGAGCATCATCTGGTACACCAAAAGTTCCAATCCCTGGTCAGAACACGTATGGGAGGCAACCAATTGATGTTTCTCTCTCATGCTAACATTCCTTTCTTTCTCTCTCCCCGCCCCACCACTTCCTCTCTCTCTAAAAAAAATCAATAAACATCCTTGTATCAGGATAGAAAATAAATAGGCAGAGGATCTGAATCGACACTTTTCCAAGGAAGATATACAATGGCCAGCACATACATGAAAAGTTGTGCAACACCATTAGTTATAAGGGAAATACAAATCAAAACCAAGAGATGTCACCTCTCACCTGTTAGAATAGCTATTATCATTAAGACAAGAAATAACAAGTGTCGGTGAGGATGTGGAGAAAAGGGAAGCTTCATACATTGCTGTTGAAAATGTAAATTTGGTGCAATCACTATGGAAAAAGTAGAGAGGTTTCTAAAAAAATTAAGACTAGAACTACCATAGGACTCAAGAATCTCTCTTCTGGATATCCACCTAAAAAAATTGAAAACAACTTATTTGAACAGATATATGTTTTTCCTATGTTAATTGCAGCATTATTTACAAGAACTAAGACATGGAGATATATACCATATTATATGAGGAGGCAATAGGGAGAGTTGGAAACTAACCTAGAGCTGATTTCCAGCTGCCAGTGAAAAAGTAAAAGTCCCTTCCTGCTAGAGCTGTTGCTAGGTAACGAGGACTCCAGTGTTAGTGGACAAGCTGAGTTGCTCTGAGGGTTATCACTCCAGAGACTGCTGCACAGTTTAATATCACTACTGACCAATGAGTTGTCCTGACTATGATAGGAGCAAATGTTTCAAGGGTCTTCAGAGAATTTTTAGGTTAGTGAACAGTCACCTTGCCCAAACCAAAACTTTCAAATAGTCCTCACGGACTGTCAGTATTTACAGTGTAAATGTCCCCTTGCCATGGTTGTTTCTCCATATGTTCTTATCAGTAAGCCCCCAGCGGGGCCCCTCAGCAGCTGGACTGCTGACTGCTTATCAACAACAACAGATGTAGAATGATGACATCCTGGCACAACTGACTTCATTCTTATATCAAAGCAACTTTTTTTCATCTTTGTCATAAACAAGTAGATTAAAACAATTTCACTGAAGTTGTAAATAAGTGGATTTGAAACCATAAGAATTTTGAAATTTAATGCTTTTTTTATAGTGGATTGCACATATGTAAACATTCTGTGGCATTGTTCTTTCAAAATCAAACTTGTTCATCTCCCTCCTTCGATCCTCTCTCAGTAAGCATTTTCATCCAGTATTACTAAAACATGGCCACCTCAGGTAGCTTGCTGATCATTTTATCAAGTAAAAGATGGCAAATTTTGCCAATTTTCCCTCCCTTCTCTAAATTAATAAGCCTGACTCACTGAGCAGAAAAATTGTATTTCCACCAAGTAAATGTAGATTGCCTTCTCCTCAGCTTCTGTTTCAGAGTCCTCACTTTCACTTGTGTCCAGAGCATCCACCCATTCCTTCAGCACTAATGCTGACAATGGCCAAAGTATGTAAAATGCTTGGAGCCAGTCAGCCCCAGTCCATGGCTTCCTCTACTGCCCTGTGTCATGTGAGCACACACACATAGGGGCCACTCTAGAAGCCAGAAAACCACCAGTTTATCTCATGGACACAAAGAAGGCATCTCCTTTGCTCCTTGGGTCCCCAGGGACCCAAACTCTTGGCTTTGCATGTGTTTCACCTCCAACTTGTTGGATTTACTCCTGGAGGCCTCTATTAGTTTACTGGAGCCGCCATAAGAATGACTCCAAACTTGGTGGCTTCAAATAAAAGTTTATGCTCTGATAGTCTGGAAGCCAGAAGGTTGGAATCAAGGTGTCTGCAAGGCCATACGCCTTCTAGATTTTGGTAGTTACTGGCATTCCTTGGGGTTCCTTGGCTTGTGGCCACGTCACTCTACTCCAGTCTCTTCCTCCATCCTAACATCTTCAACTCTGTGTGCCTGTATCTTCTCCTCTTCTGTCTGTTTCAAATCTCTGCCTTTCTCTTCTAAGGACACTTGTCATTGAAATTACAGGCCCACCCAGATAATCCAGGGTAATCTTGGCATCTTGAGATCCCTAATTTAATTACATCTGCAAACACCTTTTGGCCAAATAAGGTCACATTCACAGGGTCCAAGGGTTAGGACATGGATACATCTTTTGGGGGCCACCATTCAACCCCTACCATGCCTTATCTTCCTGGACTCAGGAGTCTTTCTTTTTAAGAAGTTTTTTTAATTACTTTATTGTTGTTCAATTACAGTTGTCTGCATTTCCCCACAACCACCATTCCCCCTCACCCCAGCCAAACCCACTTTCCTCCCTTCTTTTTAAGAAGTTTAAAACCTGTCTCAAAAGTATCAAACTTATTAACACTGCCTACTGTATTCAGAAATGATCCTTAACACCACAAAAAGCTGCATTTCCCTCAAGAATCCCATTAACTGGTTCATCCCAATTTTCTTCTCTTGGCCCTGCAGCCTCCATATCTTTTTCTCCTTCCTCATATAACTTCACTCAACTGTGCTGGCTCCAGTCTTCCAGCTCTTACGACTGGAAATTCTCCCTCCCCTTGCTACATAGAGCAATTTAGCCTACCCCAATTACTAGGTTTTTGCCTACATATCTATCACCCTCCTCACACAAAGGATTATCCAGTTACCAAAATTCACTCTTTCTGAAGGAAAATGGAAAGATGTTCAACAAGTTTTGTTCATTTTAGGATATTTTAAAAATTCGATTTATTAAGGTGAAATTCACCTAACATAAAATGAGCCATCCTTAAGTGTACAATTTGTTGGCATTTAATACATGCATAATGTTGTACAGCCATCACCTCTATCTAGTTCCAAAACATTTTCATGACTCCAAAAGAAAGCCCTTATGCATTAAGCAGGCATTCCATTCTCTCACTCCCCCAGCCATAGGCAACCACTAATCTACTTTCTATTTTTATAGATTTACCTATTGTGAACATTACATATAAATAGAATTATACAATATGTGGTCTTTTAAGTTGGGCTTCTTTCACTTCACATTATGTTTCCAAGGTTTATCCATGTTGTAGTGTGTGTCAGTGCTTCATTCCTTTTTATAGCTGAATAATATTTTATTGTATGGATATATTACATTTTCTTTATCCATTCATCTGTTGGTGGTTGGGTTTATTTTTTGCATTTCTTATTACAGCATTTCATCCATTCTTTTTACAAATACTTACTGAATGATAACTATATGCTAGGCACAGCTGGGAATACAGCACTTGACAAAACAGAACACAAATCTCTACCTTCATGAAGCTTACATTCTGGTTGAGCAGACAAATTATAAATAAAATAAACAAGCAAAATATAAAGTATGCTAGATAGAAGTGCTAAGGAGGGAAGAAGGGTTGGATAGTGACTGGGAGAAACCAAAAGAGTAATTTGGGGGGGTTCACTGGTCATTTTCTGTTCCTTGATCTAGCTGCTGGTTACATGTGCATTCTCAGTTTGTGAAATTCAGTGAGCATACACTTAAGATTGGTGCACTTTTCTGTGCATACATTTTACTTCAATGAAGTTTTTTTAAGCCAATGTGCTTCCATTACTTTGAAAAGGCAGCTTATTGCACCTGTCTCTGGTGCTAATTCTAACAAAACTTCAAATATGTCAAACCAGATGGTTTTGCTACTTTGGGGGTCCAGCTGAATTCCTGACCCTGTTCCTGAGTGTTTAGGATGTCACAACAACCAGGTGCTAGTTATAGCATTCTGCCCTTCACTTATGTCTGTGAGGTTCCTGGATCATTCCAGCTCTCTCTCTCTGTCTAAGCATAACTGTCAGTGGACAGCCAGGGTTCACAACGATCATGTTAGTAATTTTAACTCGTTACCTTATTATTTTAAAGCACATTTCCTGCCATTATTTTGCATCTGGTTTGGTTTGTTTTTTAATACTGACCTTAGCAAGAAAAAAACTGTATTTTCAGGGAAATAATAACTATGGAATTATAGGCATGGAGGCAAACAACACAGGCTATAATGAAAAATAATTGTGTTCAGAGAAGGGGTCACCCTGTAATGTCAGTTCTTTAAAATGGTTGGAATTTCTCTCTCCTGATATTCTCTCCAGGACAAATCAACCTAATCAAGAAGCAATTTCTACTTTTTAAAAATATATTTTATTGATTATACTATTATAGTTGTCCCATTTTTTTCTCCCCTTAATTCCCCTCTGCCCTGCACCCCACTCCCACTAGTATTCCTCTCCCTCAGTTCATGCCCATGGGTGGTACATATAATTTCTTTGGCTTCTCTATTACCTATACTATTCTTAACCTTCTGCCATCTATTTTGCACCTACCATTTATGCTTCTTATTCCCCGTACTTTTCCCCCCATTCTCCCCCTCTTCACTGATAATCCTCCATGTGATCTCCATTTCTGTGATTCTGTTCTGTTCTAGTTGTTTGCTTCATTTTTTTTAAGGTTCAGTTGTTGATAGCTGTGAATTTATTGTCATTTTACTGTTCATATTTTTTATCTTCTTTTTCTTATATAAGTCCCTTTAACACTTCATATAATAAAGACTTTGTGATGATGAACTCCTTGAATTTGACCTTATCTGAGAAGCACTTTATCTTCCCTTCCATTCTAAATGAAAGCTTTGCTGGATACAGCAATCTTGGATGTAGATCTTTGGATTTCATGACTTGAAATACTTTCCAGCCCTTTCTTCCCTGCAAGGTCCTTTTGAGAAATCAGCTGATAGTCTTATAGGAACTACTTTATAGGTAACTGTCTCCTGTTCTTTTCCTGCTTTTAAGATTCTCTCCTTCTCTTTATTTTTTAAAATATTTTAATATATTTTATTGATTATACCATTACAGTTGTTCTATTCCCCCCCTT